>NW_008339519.1:1167035-1171102 GCF_000622305.1 Nannospalax galili
AAACTAGGAGTATAATGGATATAATTATTTTTATATTTAGAAGCTGAAATAAAAAAACTGGGAGCAAGAAGTAAACTTCAAGGAACTTACTCACATTTTGCTGTATTGACAAGGGTTTGTGTTTGGGAAAAGGATGTGAGGTCTGTAATCTGAAATGTGACTAACATATCACAATACATAGCTTTGAAAATATCATGTGTCTGACTGTGTATGTGCACAGGTATGTGCACATAAATTCAGATGCATGTGGAGGACAGAAGAGGACATTGGATTCCCTAGAGCTGGAGTTACTGGTGGTTTGAGTTGCCTAACATGAGACCTGGGGAATGAACTCTGGTCCTTTGCAAAGGATATGAGCTGTTAACAGCTGAGCTATCTCAGCAGCTCCATTAGAATATTTTTTCTAAGTACTAATATTTAAAATGTTTACTCTTGTTAAAAACTCAACAAAATAAGAAGATAGATGTCACCCCTCGTTAAAAGACTCTGTATGCATACATGGACAGTACTGAACCCAATACAGTACATAGCATATTTCTTTCAACCTATATTGTGCATGCCTTAGATAAAATACAATCCATAAGATACGCACAGGATAAATGATTAACAGCAATAACTTATAATCACTTTGAACCATTATAAAAGCATTTATTAAACCTACATGATATGTTTCTCAAACTATTATATCATTATTTAAAATTCACTCACAGTAATCATACTATAGCTTCTCTTTGTCATATCCAAATCACCAGCATCATTACTCTTGAGACATAGGGCCATCAGTAGTTAAAGTAAGGGTTACTTGAACACCAGCACTGTGATAGCACAATGTTTTTGAGAGAGGAAGCAGTTACTAAGTGTGTAGGGGATGAGTAGTTCTTCATGTTACTCAAAATGCTTGCAATTTAAATGTTATAAATTGCTTCTTTGTGAAAACTGTTAAAATGTTCAAACCAAAGATGACTATGGATAACTAAAGTCAAAGAAAATTATACTGTGGGTAAGCACGAGCATGGGTCTCTAAACGTAAGCACAGGTTACATGAGAGTTCTCTTGAGTATAGTGCTTTCAGTCTCTTCCAGCAGGATGCTTCTCTCACCAATGTCCTCTTGTGTGTCCCCTTCTCTTCTCTAACATCTCCAAATTCTTACTTGCTCCAACTGTCAATTTAATTTTAGATATTAGACTGTAACTTCTCAAGGGGAGAAAATCCTTTACAGTTTTTGCTATTGCTGAAAATTTTCTACCATTTGTTAGAATTCAGTACTTCTCAAATGCAAATACAAAGGTACCATCAGCTTTTAATTTATTAAAAACATTTAAAAATGCTTATTAAAAAAACATTTCTTGGAAAGGAGCACCTGTACCACAGCATGCTTTTGGAAAACAGAGGACAACTTTTGGGAGTTTGTTCTCTCTCACCATGTGTGTCCACGGTATGGAAACTTGGGCCATCAGGCTTGGCGGCAAGCTCCTAAATCACTGAGCCATCTTGCTGGCTCTTGCTAACTTTTAAAAACAGAAATGATAACTCACCTTCTTTGATCTTATCCTTCTTGTTTAGCACAATTAAAAAATGGAGACTAAACAAAATAAGGTGAACAGATTCTCCAACAGCTTTACATTAAATACTGAAGCTAATAAGATACTAAGACACAAAGAGAAATACAAAGCCAAGGGTACTTCTATGATTGAGGGTATTAGTGATATCTCTAGGTTTGTTTTTTTCTTTAAAAAAATATTTTTTATTGAGATTTTGGACATTTCATGCAACAGTTCTTAATCAAATTTAGAAACCCTCCCCCATTCATGTCCCCACCCCACCCCCAGTCAGACATCATGTATTTCACCATACATGTTAAGTCCCATCTGGCCAAACATTTGTACTCATATGTCCTTCAGGGAAAGCTCATCCACTGGAGTCTCGTCATTCTAACTGCAGCTTTTAAGGAAGGTCTATTCTCCCTCACCCAGCAGTACTCAGTTTCTAACAGTTCCTAAGCTAGGGTCAGCTCACTGCCCATTTCCCTTACTCCATTCTGCGCCCTTGTCTGATTTAGTTGGCATGGGTCTTGTGCTTGATGCTTTCATTGCTGCAAGTTCACATGAGCAAGCTTCTAGAGGCCTGAAAGCCTCTGTTTTCCTGGGTTCATGGACTGATCCTGGCTCTTACAATCTTCTGTCCCCTTTCCCACAATGGTCCCTGAGCCCTGAGTGGGTGAGATATAATAGAAAAGTCCTGTCAAAGGACTCTATGGTCTCTTATTCTCTAAAAACATAGCCAGTTGTGGCCTTCTGGGTATGTCCCTGATTTTGTTTTAGTATATATATTTTCTTTCATTTCTAAAATAACAGATGTCATATGACAGGTCAGATTTGCTTTTGCCTCTTCCAAAACTCACGATAAAAATTTTTAATGAAAGGGACCTGCCTTCAATAAATGTGTTGGCTAACTACCTACTGTTAACTTTCAAACTGCAATTTCCAGGCATCTCAGTTGCTTAGATGATGACACTAGTACGTTAATACCCTAATTCTGAGACTGAATTTATATATGTAAGTTATTAAACAGAACAAAACATAAACATTTAAGGCTTTGAAGAAATTGAAGGCAGAAACCAAAATAGGCAGGAGGTAAATTTTCCTAAAAGCAATTGAAAAGATAAAAATCTAATGAACATCCAGATTGTCAATTTGAGGCCAGCATGCACTACATTTTACCCTGTTAAAAAACAAACAAAAGTATGCTGGTCTGCTAGACTCCTATTCAGAAAAACCTCACAGTTAATTAAAAAGAACTTCCTATCTCCAGAACAGGGAATGTGAAAGAATAGCTATAACTCATTTTTTCCTTTTTGATTCCAATTTTTAAAAAATTATTTATTTATTAACCACATACTCAGAAGAAGCATTTCATTACAACAGCATTGACATATTCAGTAACAATTTCCTGAGCTAAGATGCATCTCTCTCAAAATTGGCTGTAAATTTTTAGGTTTACAGTTGAATTATTACAGTTATACAATATTGTATGCAGTATAAACCCTATAAGACACAAAAGTAAATGAGGTTTTAACCTTTAAAAAAGATCTCCATTTCATATTGGAATACACAGTTTCATACAGAAAAATTCATTTTTAATGCAATTGACATTAAGATGTTTGCACATGCATTTCTAATCTCTATATATCTGATTACTACTAGTCACAGTTGGTTAGTTTAGGAGCTCTTTGGCATCTGAGTATGGATATAAACTCATCAGGTAGATCTCAATGGTAATGTTTTTCACATTTGCTAATTATGAGGGAGCAAATTTTATGCTTTGAAGAATTATTATTTTTAATCATATTTTTAATTTTTAATAGCTACATGATTAGAAGAAGCATTCATTACAGCTTTAACATATTCAGTAACACACTCCAGAGCAAGAGCACATCTCTTTCACAAGTGGGTGCAAGTTTCTAGGTTCACAGATGAGTTAATACAGTTATACAATATTGAACTCAGTATAAGCCCTGTAAGACATAAAATTGAATGAGTTTTTTAACCTTTAAAAAAGATTTCCATTTCATTTTAGAATATATTGTTCCTTGCAGAAAGACTCATTGTTTTTGCTACTGACACTGAGATGTTGGCATATGCATCTCTAATCTGTATGTATCTGATTATTACTAGTCATAATCGGTTGCAATGGGATCCTTGGCGCCTGTGTGTCTATAAAGTCATCGGGTAGATTTCAGTGGTAATGTTTATCACCACTACTAATTAGCATGATGAAAATTTCCATGCTTCCTCCTCAAATATAATACGTTGTTTTAAATTTGTTGATTTTTGTGTGTATATCACACAGAACATCCTTAACCATCTTATTCGACTATACATCCACTTCCCAGGTGGCACCCTCCCATAGCCTCCCTACCCTCACTAGAGCCCTTATACTCTGATATCCCTGCTACTGTCTGCTGTGTTGTCAGCACCCCCAGCCCTTCCCCACGACTTGCCCTTCTTGTGAATCTAGTCAGCCTATCTAGAGGTCTTTGTTTTAGGAGGGTCAGCTGTTCCTCATC
>NW_008339519.1:1171275-1172392 GCF_000622305.1 Nannospalax galili
AGCTATGCATATGGACTCTTAAGAAATTATATTGGCCCCTTTAATCTTTGGTAATACTTTCCTTTTGGGTGTTTAAGGCCATACAGTAGGTCCAGATAAACCAATTTATTTTTACTGTTAAGGCCGTTTGAAGATCTATTCCTTAGGGGTAACATGGCCTTGGGAGGAGACCCTGGCTCCTTTCTTTTACCACTTCTGCCTATGTGAAGATAAGTCAAAGGTCCTGCTCAACCATGGTTGGCTTTGCTTAGAAACACGGAGGAAATGATTCCTCTGTGTTGACCCTCCTCTTTGTAGATGCTTCAAGTCCATCTGGTGGGGTCTCCTCGGCCTCCTTGATCAAGAGGACAGGTGACCCATCACAACTACAGGACATTTCGAGAGATGCTCATAGCCCCTAGAACTAGTTGACCTAGGAGGGCAAGGAGCAAAAACTGTCCTGTATGTCCCTCTGACCAAATTACTAAAAGCCTCAAAGTATGGCTGTTAAACTTACAAGAAAGTTAGTTCCACCAGTATGGTACTTTTAATTACCATGTGCCATGTAGCTAAAGCTTAGGCAAAGACCAAACATTCTCAGATAAACCTTGCCTAGGCATATGTTTCTTCATATGCTATGTATAATTTGTCAGTAGGTTGTAGGAGTAATATGATTCCCTGTGGTTTTCAAAACTAGCTATGCATTATTTATCTCTTGCATTGTCTCACCCCTCCATCATGGTTTTCCCACTTAAGGTGCCCCCATTTCCACCTTTTCTCCCTTACTAATACCCTTCTCCTATGGTCCAACCTCTCTTGAGCTCCTTCTTCCCTTTACCCCCTAGGTTCCTTGTATACCCTTCCCTCCGCCCTCCTTAAACTAACCCATTTTTTATCCATATCTCCTTTATTAAGGCCTGTTTCCTACTGTTCTTCTCTTGCAGGTTTGCTCTTTTCATTTACCTCCCTGTTTCCTTTCCATTATCCTGGTTTCTGTATTTATGTCTGGATACATACTCACTTATCAGGGTTTGGTTCTAGGATCCATATATGAGGGAGAACATATGTCGATTTTTTTTCTGAGTCTCTGTTACTTCACTTAGTATAACAGTTTCTAGTTCCATCCATTTACCTGCAA
>NW_008339519.1:1172729-1173648 GCF_000622305.1 Nannospalax galili
ATATCATTTGTTCTCTTGATCTTAGCCAGTCTGACTTGGGTAAGATGAAATCTTAAAGTGGTTTTAATGTGCATTTCCCTAATTATTAGTGATGTTGAACATCTTTTAAGATTTTTCATAGCCATTTTTAACTTCTTCTTTGAGAACTCTCTGTTTAGCTCCTTAGCCCATCTTTAAATTGGGTTGCTTCTTGTCTTGATTCTCTCTTTTTTGAGTTCGTTATATATTCTGGATATTAAACTGCTGTCAGATGTGTCGCTGGTGAAGATTTTCTCCCATTCTGTGGGTTCTCTGTTCGCTTCCATGGCTGCCTCCTTTGCTGTACAGAGCTTTTTAGTTTAATGAGGTCCCATTTGTTAATTCTTGCCCTTTCCTGAGCAGTCCCTGTCCAGTTTAGAAAATCTTTTCCTACACCTATATCTTGTAGGTTATTGCCAATGTTTTCTTCTAACAGTTTCAGAGTTTGAGGCTTCACATTCAGGTCTTTGACATATTTGGACTGAGGTCTTTGATCCATTTGGAATTGACTTTTGTGCAGAGTGAAAGATAGGGGTTTAGTTTCATTCTTTTACAGGCTGAGATCCAGTTTTGCGAGCAACATTTGCTGAACATGCTGTCTTTCTTCCAGTGAATATTCTTGGCCCAGTTGTCAAATATCAGGTGGCTGAAATTGCATTTACTGATATTTGGGTCTTCGATTTTGTTCCATTAATCTATGGGTCTACTTTTGTGCCAGTACCATGTTGTTTTTATGAATATAGCTTTGTAATACAGCTTAAAATCTGACACATAAATAAACCCATAGATCAATGGGTCTATTTTTGTGCCAATACCATGTGTTTTTTATGACTATGCTTCTGTAATATGCTTGAAAATATGATACAGAACCCCCCCCCCAGAATTGCTCTTAGTGATTATG
>NW_008339519.1:1174807-1194802 GCF_000622305.1 Nannospalax galili
TTTCAAATTTAGTAGCATATAGGTTTTTAAAGTATTCCCTTATAATGTTCTGTTGTCTGTTGTGATGTTTCCCCTTTCATCTCTGATTTTGTTGATTTGGAGGTGCTCTTTCTTTGTTTTGGTTAACTGGGGTAGCTGTTGGTCAATCTTGTTTATCTTTTTAAAGAACCAGCTCTTGGATTTGTTGATTCTTTGTATGGTTTTCTTTGTTTCAATTTCATTACTTTCTGCCCTGATTTTTGTTATTTGCTTATCTACCTGGTTTGGGTTTCATTTGCTGTTGCTTTTCCAGTGTTTTGATTTGCAATGTTAATCCATTTATTTGTGTTCTTTCTGATTTTTTGATGTAGGCACTTAGAGCTATAAACTTCCCTCTAAGGCCCACTTTCAGCATGTCCCAGATGTTTTGTTGTGTTGTATTGTCCTTTTCTTTTAATTCCAGGAATACTTTTATATCTTTCTTAATTTCTCTTTTGACTCATTCAGGAGTGCGTTGTTTAATCTCCACGTGGTGATTAGGGCTTCTTCCGGTGTTGATTGTAAGCTTTATTGCATTGTGGTCTGATAGAATGCATGGAATTATTTCAACCTTTTTGTATTTGTTGAGGTTTGTTTTGTGCCCCAGTATATGGTCCATTTTGGAGAAGGTTCCATGGGGTGCTGAGTAGAAAGTATGTCCTTTGGTGCTTGGGTGTAAAACTTGGTAGATGTTTGTTAAGTTCATTTGATATGTGGCATTGTTTAATTCAGATGTCTCTCTGTTAACTCTCTGCCCTGTTGACCTATCTAATGAAGACAGTGGGGTATTGAAGTCCCCTACTATTGAGTTGGGATTAATCTGGGTCTTAAAGTCCTATAGTATTGCTTTTATTAAGTTGGGTGCACCAGAGTTTGTTGAATATATGTTCATGATTGTAATGTTATACCGTGATTAAATTTCTTTCTGCAACCCCTTGGGTATAGTCCTTCCTTTCTTCAGCTCTTTGTATTTCTTCCAGAACTCTCTGAAGGGCTGGTTTTGTGGACATGAATTCCTTCAGCCTATTTATGTCATAGAAGATTTTTCTTTCCCCTTCAACTATAATAGACATTTTGGTTGGGAATAGCAATCTGGGTTGGTATCTCTGGTCATTTTAATCTGGGAATGCTTTGGTCCAGGCTCTTCTGGCTTTCATAGTTTGCACTGAAAAGTGACCTGTAATCCTTATGGGTTTTCCTTTATATGTGACTTGTTTCTCTTTTGCAGCTTTCAAACTGTTTCTTTGTTTTCTATGTTTAGTGTTTTTACTATGATGTACCATGGAGACTTTCTTTTCTGGTCCTGTGTGTTTGGTGTTTTATATGCTTCTTGTATTTGTATGGACATGTCTTTCTTTAATTTGGGGAAATTTTCTTCCACCATTTTGTTGAAGATCTGGTCCATGCCATTGTCTTGGGATTCTTCTCCTTACTCTATGCCTATGATTTGTAAGTTTGGTCTTTTTATGGTGTCACACAAATCCTGCATATTACATTCTTGTGATTTCTTAAATTTTTCATAATGTTTGCTCGAGTGGTCTAGTTCATGTACTTTATGCTCCATTCTTGATGCTCTGTTTTCCATTTTGTTCATCCTGTTGGTGAGGTTTTCTCCTGTTGTTTCTAATTGGCTTCCTGAGTGTTTCGCTTCCTTCTTCATTTCAGCCTGAGTAGTCTTCAATATTTCTAACTCTTTTCTGAATTCGCTCAGAAGTTTATCCCTATTTTCCTTCAGTTCTTTGATTTCTTTTTGTGTTCTTTAAATTCACTGAATTCTTTTATCATGTTGATAATTGTTCTTTTGAGTTACAAGTCCCGCATTATCTCTAGTGGGTTCTCATTGTACTCCTTTAGAGGACTATTGGTATTACAAGTCCCGCATTATCTCTAGTGGGGTTCTCATTGTACTCCTTTAGAGGACTATTGGTATTTGGTGGGGATGTTATTTTGGTTTTTCATGTTATTATTTTTTCTCTGTGATTTTGATATGTGAATTTCTTTTGTAGTATCTAATTCTTGTGTGCGACTTAGGCCTTCAAGTTTAGGTCTGCTTCTTTTTGTGAACTTTATGTGTCTTTGTGGTTTACTTTTTGGGCATGAAAACTTCCGGTTCTCTCTTTTGATTTTATATTGGAGAGGCCAGATTGCTATTGTCTTCAGGAGATCCCCCAGATGCCCAAGTCAGATGAGAATCAGACGCTCTCAGGCTTTCTCCTAAGGTCTGGATCCCTCCAGGAAAGATTTTTGGCCTCAGGAATTTGGGGCTTGGACTGCCCTGGGAGCAGGCCCAGGAAAGATGCTGGTATAGGGGAGCTGGTGGCCATTCCACCCAGAGATGCAAAGGAAGATGGGGGGTGGGAAGCAGCCCCAAGGGCCCCTGGGGACTGCACTGAGGAGCTGGGTTAGTATGGATGCAAAGGACCAGGAAGAGGAAAGGTCAGTCCTGTCGTCCAGGAAAGACGTTAGAGGGTTGTGCAGACCCAGGGTAACCGAGGGTGGTGGTGGGCCAGGCGCAGAAGCAGTGCTCCTGGGGACCTGAGAAGGAACTGAGTTGCTCTGGATGCAAAGGATCAGGAAGTAGTGGTGGTTCCCCAGGTGTCTGGGGCACCAAGATAAGGAATGGGACAAGACCCAGGCTAGGAGTAGAGACGGGTGGAGGAGATGGGAGGGTGAGTGAGGCTGGGGGAGTCAAGGCGCTGAGGGCTGATCGATTTACCCTGGAGAGAGAGGCCTCCAGGTTGGAGAGAGGCCTGCAGGTCGTGCAGGCCCAGGGAAGCAGAGCACTATACCTCCTTTAAAGCAGGATTTAGTCACCTAATAAGGTATTCAGGTGAAGTCTCAACCAAGTAAAGTAAATGTTTAAGCATCCTAAATAGCAGCTTAAATAGTTGGTATGTAAAGCAGTAGATTTTCTGGAATATCAATCATTGCCACCATTGCTCAGCTAATCATGAATCATCCTTAAACACAGAGGATGCTCTCTAAATGAGCATGGAAAAGCTCTCATCCAGAAATTTTAGTTATACTTGTTTTTGACCTCTTCCTGATTCTGTGTGAGCTTTCTTTTCAACTTTTCACATTGAAATTTTCTACCAGCTTTGTTCCTTTCTGGAAAACATGAATTTGGAAAAGCTGCCTTTCAAATCAATGTAATGATATCCACATTGTTGATTTTGTTGTTGCTGTTCAAGAAGTGTCCCATTATGCACACACCTAGCAGACCCTTGACAAGACCATTCAACAGAATTGGAGTGGGTGGGTTCACCCACGAGATGGCTCCATTGAGGATCTGCAATGGAACCACTTTTGAGGGTCAGATGTGGGATTGGTAAGCATTAGGGAAATTGCTATCTAGACTCCATTTTGAATTACTTTAAAGAAATTTTGTATATGGAAGGTGGAGATGCTTATATATTTATTGAAGATCCTTTTATTTGAAATTAAAATTACTTGGTAAATAATGGTCTGATATTTGGGGAGGGTTTTGAAGTGGAAGTAATGCTATTGATACATTACAAGCCTATTGATTCTGCATAAAGGTTCTGTTACTAATGGGATGCCTTTATTTTGTACAAGTTTCAGATCTTTGTCTTAAATTTATTTCATCCAAAATATTTAGTCATTTGATATTTTCAAATAAAATTTCAACTATATAATGTTATTTTTATTTGTTGCAGTACATTAAATTTCAGAGGTACTTTGGGGCTCAAAAGCTAGTATTTCTAAGTTAGTATGCACATTTCACATAGTAAAAGCTCATAATTTTGAGGAAAGTATTATATGCTAACTAGATTTCCACATCTGTACAGTATATTATATGCATTTTGTGATTTTGAGATTTTAGAAAAATTTAGAGTGTCAAATTTGTGTTTAATGTGCATTTTAAAACAAATTTACAGCAATTAAAATATTTGGAGTCAAGGAGATCATATTTCAATTTGTAAAAATGCTTTAAACTCTATTGCACAATTAAGATGTTTTGTATAATGCCAAACCATAGCTGGAGAAAATAAATTTAATAAATATCAAATAGATTTTCTGTAAAAAAGTCTAAAAGCATTAAGGATATAATGTAATGCTAAATTAACAGATTTGGATAAAATGTTTGGAGGATAGAAAAATGTACAGAAGGAAGATCTTAATAAATGGAAGAGAATAACGAGCAAAGGAATCGAACTTCTGTTATACACTTGCATCTACCTACACAAAAATGCAACCCACCTTCAATTGTTGTAATTAATCTAGCTGAAGAGAAAATTTTATATGTATTTAGGAATTTTGTCCATCTTCATATAATTTCAGTACTTTTCACAGTCAGGTTGATTTTGTTGAACCAAATAATTATAAGATGTTTGCTGCTTAGAAGCTTGGAACATGGTCTTAGTCCAGCAAGATGCAATGTGGGAATAATCTATATATACAGAATTCAGCAAAATCTAGCATTGGGATGGATTGTGACAATGTATAGTCTCTATCCTCTCACCATGCATAGAATTATTGAATAAAATATGTTTTCAGTTTTTTTAAGAACACACGGCTATTACTGACACATTTTCAAATTAAGCATTCAGAATGAAAAAAATTAAAGAGAAGGAAAAATAAGAAAGGGTGGTTATGTAAAACAGACATAAAAAGAGAGTCAGTACATATCAGTAGGAATACTAGAGAGAGAGAGAGAGAGATGGAATGCTAGAGAGACAGGACTCCTATATACATGATTATTCATTCTCCATAGCTGAAAAAAAGAAACCAATATTTAAGTTGAAGAAGATGCCAAGTTTAAGGCAGTATAACAAAAAGTATAGTGTTAGAACAGAAATAGAAGTGAAAAAAGTTTTACAGGAATGAAAAGACATGTAATCTATAAATGAATAAATACCTCATAGCTGGTGTCTGATCAGCAATGAAGGACTTGTGGTAGTTTCAAATGATGCCAGTTTTAATGTATCAGTAATAAATTAATGCCCTGTATAACTGGCATTGAATAGAATGATACTTAAAGATGTTTTCCAAGATAAAAATACACTGTAGACCATCAATTAAGAAACTTAACAAGAATGTACTTTAGTAAGAAGAAAACTGAGCTCATACTGAAAGGTATGTCAGAAGTCCCTATCCTGAGGAATGGAAACATTCAATTATTGATGAATGGAAGTAAACATTGGCAAAAGAACAATAAAATTTCTAAAATAAAAAATAGGTAACTAAGACATTTGTGAATTTATTCTAAGGTAAGACAGGAAGTATTAAGAGCCCTAGTGCATAAGTACGTATGTACTTGCCTAATACACATTGTTGTATGGACAGTGACGGCAAATATAAACAGATGGAAGTTGCTACACAAATGAGGGAGATTCTTCAAACCAGTGACAAAAAATGTAGGAAACAGTAATTGTACAAGACTCATGTTAGCAAAATTGCCTACACTTAAGAGATGAAAACAATTGTATCAGTCAAAAGAAATCTGATGATGCAATATTAACATTAGAGCAAACAAATTTCGAGGAAGGGGAAATTCAATTCCAATATTACCTCCTCACTCTAATGAAAACAGACCAGAAGGCAAATTCACACAGCAATACTCATTATAAGTAAAATTATTCAAAATACAGAAAACAATACCATCATCCCAGTGTCAAGATGGTTTTTTATATCCTTTCAACTGTCACTTGTGATTAATACTCAACATATAATCATGACAGAACAAGATTTTAACATGACACCCATAAAAACTTTCCGGGCAGTATGTGGAAGGTTTGCCACATTTTAATCTTTTCATATTATGTCATGCTTTAATGACAATGTGTTAATTCAATTCATTTAAATGTGTCAATCGTCCTTTTCTAGGACACAGGTAAGCTGCAGAGCCAGGAATTCACTTTTTACTTTGTGTGTGTGTGTGTGAAATTACTACAGTCCATAGAAACGGCATACATGTAACCGTATGAGCTAATCAGTTCCCTAAGCTCTGGAGAAATTTAGCCTCTCATTCATTTTGGGGTAATCCTCTCTTTATTTCAGTGGCCTAGAAACTGACGGTGTTTAGCCTCACTTTTCTATAGTATATTTGCAAAAGAATGTTCATTTATACACCTTATATTTCCTTTTGGTGATCAAAAACTTGAAAATTAATAAAAATTCACCATACATCATTAAATTGCAGACATCATTTGTCTAATGCACAGACTAATTCACCAGGACTTAGTCTTTCAGTTTCTGCAGTAGTAGAAACTTTACAGCAGGACTGAAACTCTGTTAGTCCCTTTCCTGCATTAGCTTACTTTAGACTATGCTCAGACATCAAACATACTCCTAGGAGGCAGCTGTCAGGGTCAAGTTCACAAATGCGTTTCTGTTCTTCATCTCTGAGGCTGAGGTGACTGATTCCGAAGAAAATCTCCAGTTTCGCAGAATACATCATGACATCTAGATACAGTCTTCATACAAATCACCTCAGCATAACTACAGTTTTTCTAAAACATTATCGGGATTCCAGATTCTATTTTTTTTCTATATTTTTTCTTCATGTTTTCTTTGTACAGAGTAGGTTATTCTGCATGTGAATAAAACACAAGCTCTGTTAATAATGAGACTTAATGGCAATGTTCAGATCTGAATGCAGAGGAGGCAGTATTTTGCTTGAAATTAATGACACACAGACCAACCTCAGAGACAAAGCTGGCACCAATAGACATTCCTTTATCCAGTACATTCCTTCAGCTCCCTCCGACAAGGTACAAAACAATGGTGTGTGTCTCACTCTTACATCTTTTACATATTCTGGAGTTTCAAAATGTTAAACCTGCTGTAACAATTTATTTATGTTTTTCATGGTTATTTTATAGTCTACTTTAAAATAATAAAAATCTCAAAAAAAGCTTTATAGGAATATTCTTTGATCATATATCTTATTTTCTTTTTTAATGACTCCATAATATTTCTGTGAATTTCACATTTTATTTTTGCAATAAGCTCCTATAGAAATGCATGCAGTAAACCTACATAACTCCTACAAAATATAGAGCTTTGAAAATAGAATTCATTTAAGGAAATATGGCATAGAGACAACCTATGTTCCAATTAAAGGCTATAACAACATAACGTATAAATACTTCTTAACTGTAAAAAAAAAAAAGGTCATTTTCTAAAACAGCATACTTGATACCTTTAGCACCTTGAAATCTTAAAATATATGTATTCTCACGCATACATATTAATGAGTAACTAATTCTTAAAGTATATTTGGTTTTAATTAAAACAATGAATTGTGCTTCTAACACTAAAGGAAGGTATCAGGTCTAACGTGTCTTTGTTCCTCAGCACCTTGAGTGGCACTAAAGAGAGAAATAATAGCAAAACTTGTGATTATTGACAGTGGCGCCTAACCCTGTTTAATCAAGATCTACGTAACATATGATGACTTGCCCTCAGAATGCCTGATGTTTCTATTACAGAAGTGGTTCATTTTATCTAACCAAAGTGGCTCTTTCACAAGTTATGTTTCCCAAGAAACTTCTTGTGATGGTTTCTGAAGGGAGAAACGATATGCTTCAGTACATTCAGTATTACTGTACGCTGCGAACGAACTCTTGTACATACTCCTTATTTAGCTTTCTTTAGCCCAGCATTTCTGCAATAAACTTCAGTTTATTTTCTTTGGCTAACACCTTGTATAACCAGGGCTTCTGAGAAAACAATTTCAGAAATGACAAAGAGATTGATTCTCAGTTTCTCAGGCAAGAAACTGATGCCTGAAGCTTCAAGTTGTTATCAAGGCTACAAATCAACCACTGGTCAAGAAAGATCTAGAATATCATTGCTTATTTTCATTCAGCACACATACTGCTTTGTAGCCCTCCTCCCTATAGAGGTAGCTTACTCAGCACATGTAGTGCAAGAAATTGAAACCTACCCCAATCCAAAAGACAAACTGTATGCATTACCGTGAGTTCACTGAGAGCTTCCTGTTCTCCAGGCTCTTTTCTAAGTGTCTAAAGTCTATGAACCCAAATAAAGTACCATCTAATACTATGCACCAAAAGCATCAGCGAAGTTGAGGGCCAAAAAATAACAGAGTTAGGAAAATATGTAAATACAGGAGAAATTTTATTACAAAATTTAAGTGGAGAGTATATCACTATAAATCACCAAGTTACAGTATATTATTTCATTAAAATAAAAAATGACACAATTTATCAGAATGAGTCACAGACACATGAACTAGCTGAGCAGCATTCTAAAGGAGAATGTTCTGGAATTATCAATGTTCATATTCATAATTTTAATTTTTAATTTATGTGTGGGCATAACGTAGTATATGTGTGTGGAGGTCAGGGTAGCACTTGTGGAAGTCAGTTCTCTCCTAACATGTGACTCCTAAGGATGGAACTCAGGTCATCAGTCTTGGTGGCAAACAATTGAACTATTTTACCAGTCCCTAAGTCATATTTATAATGTATAAAAATTTTCTACACATCAATGAAACAAACAACCTATAAGAAGCAAATATTGTAAGAAGACAAATCACAAATAATTATATGTAAAGTAAATGTGAATTTTTAAGTAAAGTTGTGATATATTCTGTTTTTAGATCTCTCTCTCTCTTTCTCTCTCTGCATGCATGTGTATGTGTGTGTGTGTGTATGACATAAATGTGTGGGTATAGGCATGTGCAGAGATCCCAGCACACATGTGGAGATCAGAGGTCAACTTTATTTTTGATACATGGTCTTACTATGAAGCCCTGACTGGCCTAGAACTTTGAACTTCTGTGTAGACCATGCGGGCCTAGAATTCACAGAGATCTCTGCTCTTGCCTCCTGAGTGCTGGGATAAAAGGCGTGTCCCATTACACTCAGCCTCAGATGACAACGTTTGAGAGTCAGGTCTCTCCTTCCACTCTGGGTTCCAGTTATTGAAGTCAGGCCATATTTATTATACAGTGAGGACTTGTACCCACTGAGCCATCTCACCAGCTTAAACTAAAAATTTGACAAAGTCCAATGCCATAAAATGTACAAAGAAATGTCAATATTCACACATAAAAATTAAAGTGTATGTATCATATGAGATCCAAATTCTGTATTAGGAATATATTTTGAATTTATATGACAGTGAGTTGGTAAAAGTTATATACTTATATGAATAGATAGATGTGTAGCTGGGCACTTTGACTTTTTAAATTGGAGAATTATTGCCACTAACAAATGTCCAGAAATAGTGAAATAAAATGGTTTTTGGTATAGTGTGCCCCCCCAAATACTATGCAGTGGTGAGAGAGAGAGAAAGAGAGAGAGTTTTATTTATACTGATATTGACACTTCTTCACTTACATTAAGAGTAATGAGGTAGAAACAGAAGTAGAAGCAGATATTTGATGCTATTAGGGATTTTTATTTTGCTTCAGTTTGAGACTACGTTAAGTAGCTGGTTGGCCTCCCCTTTGATCACCCTGCCTCAGCCTCTCAAGTGCTGGGATTATATATAAGTGCTACATAAAGCTGTTTAGAGATAGTTGTAAATGTGTGTGTGTGTGTGTGTGTGTGCACATGCACGTGCACACGCTTGGGTATATGTGAAGTAAAAATAAACCCACAACTTGAAGCGATGCTAGATGCTGCTTGCTACCCTGTCTTCCTTCCACCTATATTATGCTGTACCTCCCTTTTCAAAACTTACAGTGATCTATGTGGGGAGATGATCCAGCTGCACTGCAGAAGATGGAGACTCAATTTTACTTTCAGATTATTAAAGAAAACTAGAAGGCTATTGGCCATGGGCTAATCAGACTAAAAGACATCTCTTACATTACATATTTAGGCATATATTTATGTAAAATATGCAAATGCCTGAAGTATATACATTAACTGGCTTACTAATTCTGGTATGGAGTTAGGAAACAACAGGAGGATTATTTCCTTGTTTCTTATTTGTTCTTCCATTTTATGGCAAACACTGCTCTTATAATGAAGAAAAATATGAATAATTTCTAAAAAAAAAATGCAACTAAAGTTTTAGCAAGGAACATTGGTGGATTTTATTTAATATCATCATAGTTAACTCCCAGATGTGCTTCTTTGGCAAAAATTTGCAGTTGTTTAAGCTTTGCTGAAGTATAAAATATTCATTTTTAACTCATTCATTTTTGCTGTGTTCAGTATCATTTCAAACACTAGAAGTTTTTTTATTGTTTCTACATGTATTCTCCCTTGAATCCTCCTCCTCCTCCTCCTCCTTCTTATTTTGAGATAGGATCTCACTACACAGCCCAAGCTGCCCTGGAAGTAGTTGTGTAGAACAGGCTGGCCTCAAATTCACAATGATCAGGCTGCCTCTGCTTCCTGAGTGCTGGGAATAAAGGTGAGTGCCACAGTTGCTCGTTTATACGGTCATTTCTAACCAATATTTCTTGGCAGCTTAGATTGTGGTAAAAGCAATGTAGACCCACCAGCATCTTTGGTGGAATTATTTCTAGAAAATAAGAACATTAATACTGCCTGCCTTGGGTTTTTTTTCTTTTCAAAACAGAATCTCTCAATATGTATTAATTCTTTGAGAAGTTTGTACAATATTTTGATTATGTTCCTTCCTCCTCCAACTCTCCCAGGTCCACCCCACCCCCTCCTTACCCAGGCAACTTTGTGTTCTTTTATTTTTATTTTTTTCAATCAAGTCCAATTTGTGCTGCCAAAATATTCTTGAGTATGGAACCTGCCTTGGAGTTTCCCCAGCTTACCAGGGTGTTACACCTCTAAAGAATACTCTGTCTTCTCCCAGCAGCTATCAAATGCCAATAGCTCCTTAGCCAAAAATGGAACTTCACGTCTGTCTCCCCTCTTCCATGTTAGGATTTTGCCTGGCTTAAGCTTGTGCAGATCTTGTATATGCTGACACAATTCTGAGTTCATATGTGCAACTGTCTGGAAAAGATTGTTTCCTTCTAGTCATAATCACCCCTGGATCTTACAGTCTTTCCACACCCTCTTTGACAAAAAGGGGTGTGATACAGTTTTCTCATTTATTTGGCTCAAGCGCCTTGGTTAAATACACCCTAGGGAAGAACCTACTCTTCATAGTCTTCTTAGTGGACATAGTATTAAAATGAATCCTAAGGGCTATTACAATACTCATAGATTATTGTATATTTCAGTCCTAATCAGAGAAGCATCTTAAAGTAGAAAGCAATTAACACAGAGTCCCACAACTGGCCAATGTGCAGAGAATAAGGAACTACAGGCTTCTCAGCCCCTAAAAATTCCCCTTTTCCAATGAATATTATTTATTGAAATTTTGTGCACTTTATACAAGGCATCTTAATCATCTTTATAACTCCTCTCCCATCTGCACCATCCCATAACCTCCCCAGCAGATTTCATGCATTCTGTAATATATGTTAAGGCCCATTGAGCCTAATTTGTGTACCCAGACGACCCTCAGTGCAAGTTCATCTACTGGAGTCTAGTCAGCTTATCAAGAGTCTCCCTTAAAGACTATCAACTCTCTCTCACCCAGCATTAATCAGCTGCCAATGGTTCATTGGCTACAATTGGGCCCTGCTGCCCATTTCCCCAGTTCTACTCTGAATTTTTGTCTGATTGAGTTTTTATGGGTCACATTCCTGTTGACATTATTGCTCTAAGTTGATATGAGCAAGTTCCCAGAGACATGGAAGACTTTTTCCTTATGATCATGCACCAACCCTGGGTCTTACAGTCTTTTTGCCCTTTCTTCTGCAAAGGTGCCTCACTTGTGGGTTCAGGACTGTAGAGTTCTATTTGTTTTTTAAATGTATATGAGCATATTTCCAGCACGTATGTAAGTGCACCCGTCCGTGTCATGCAATGCCCATGGAGGTCAGGGAGGGCATCAGATCCCCTGGGACCAAATTACAGATGGTTGTTAGGTCACATGTGGATGCTGGGAACTAATACCCAGGTCCTCTGCAAGAGAGCCCAGTGCTTTTAAACACAGAAGTCTCTCCAGCCCCGTATAGATTCTTTAATGTAGTACAAGGATTAAAGAAAAACAATGGTTTTAAAGGAAGGACTAAAGAAACTAATTGTTTTAAAGGAAGATGGAAACCCCATTAAAGAGGTTGAATGAAAATGAAATTCTATTTTCCACCTATATATTCTAACTCATGACAAGACAGTCTCTTCCTCATTTCCATTCATGTGTTCAAAATCTTACCAGAAGAAGAACTCAGTAATAATGACTCAATTATTATATGAACAGACAGAAAGTAAGATTCTTGGCACACTTAAAGAAGAAATTTATTGCCATTCATATGATTTTCATTTTTTAACCTAAGTCAATACATTTCATCTTTTGAGGCCCAGAAAAAGCACAGCTTTTGTAAAGCTGCATAATAGCCATTTACCACTGGTAATGTAAAAATTATTGCTTATAAGTTAGATCAAGAATCTGATACCTTTATATTATAGAGTAGAACTACATGAAAACTTAGCACTTGCAATAATGTCCCCTGTTTAAGATACTGTTTTTGCCAGCTCACTTTGCCCCTTGTAATATCACTTCTATTACTTCCTGATAATTTCAAATCTAAACGTGTCCAACAAAGAAAACTTGTTTTAAGGGCGAAAGATCTTTGACAATACCCTTTTCTGTCATCAGCATTCATAGTAAATAAACACTCTACTTTTACTTTATACTCTAATGTACACAGATTTAAAAAGGGACATAAACCAGTAATGGAACAAACATACTTGGGCGCAATCTTTGCCACTGAAACCAGATAATGTATTTACACGTGTGCTGGATAGCTTTATTTGTCAACTTGACATACCTGGGTTGAGGGAGCCTCAGTTGGAGGACTGCTTCCATTGGACCAGCTTGTGGCCATGTCTGTGGGATATTTTCTTGATTGTTGAGCGATGAGGGCCGGCTCAGCTCACTCTGGGCAGTGTTACCCTGGGCAGGTTGTTATGTATTGTATAAGAAAGCAGGCTGAGCAGGGCCCAGGGGAACAAGCCAATAAGCAGAATTCTTCCAAGGTCTGTGCTCCAGCCCCTGCCTCCAGGTTCCTGCCCTGAGTTCCTACCTTGGGCCCGCTGATGAACTGTGACCTGGGATATGTAAGCCAAATAAACCCTTTCTTCCCCAAGTCGGTATTGGTCAGAGTATTTTGTCATAGAAATTGAAAGCAAACTAGAACAACTGGATAACATTGACCCTGATTTTCTGTTTTTGTATCTTTTCTTTCCTCCCCTTATCTAATCTCTAATAAATCTATTTTTATACACTCATGTAAGCCCAAAGGAGAAATCAACACTTCCTTTAACTATGATAGGATTGGATCCATTACTCAAAGTGTGACTTCAAAACAATCTCTTTCCTGTATTTGAGGGAATGCATAGTATTCATCCAGTAGTTTGTTTCATTGTTTCTCTTGAGTAAGTATTCTTGACACACTTTTGATCAATAGGATGACACACAATCTCAGCATCATTTACACATAGATCACTGTTCTCCTGACAACTCTGCCAAGAGCTCTTTCAATATTACCGATTACAAAGAATTTTTTTGCCCTTTTAATACCCTCTGCAGAAAGAACGCTAGCTACTCAAAAGGACATTTTTGAAACATTTAAGTAGAAGTGTTTCTTCAGATTTTATCCTCATCATACCAAAATTTATTTCAGATTCGTATATAAAAGTAAGAGTGACATTTATATGTGCAAATTGTTTGTTATGCTGGAATAGTCATATCCTTCTTTGTGTGTTCATCACCTGACTGCAGCCTGCTGATTGACACATGAGAGAGACAGAGACAGTGACAGGAAGAGAAAAACTTACCTAGAGAAGGGTAAAGGAAGAAGAGAAGAAACTGTGTAAAAGAAAAAGGTAAGTACATAACTCTCAAGAAGACAAGATAAAATATGGCATTGTTAGATATGCATGCCCTTTGTTTGAAAACTTCATACTGACTAGACCACATGTATCCCAAAACATTGTAGGAAATGACCCAAAACCATCCCTGTGGGTGCTGGGATAAGAACAGCTGTCCAGCCTCTCTCTGTTCTTGGCATCTACTGAACAGAGACTAAGATAGCCAATTAAGCTTAATTGTGATAAATTACGTGCTTTATATTCATTCCCATGGAGAATGACTGTTTAGCAGGTAATAACTCCAGACCACTGAACTAATTGTGGTTAAAACCTTGGGTTAGATGTAGAATGACCCCAGGTGTGACAGGGTAGTGCCTCATCTTTGATGCCACTCTTACTGTATCTTAATTTACATACACAATTAGTTTTGTGACAATGCATGAAATTATTAACATTAATATGACTAACAAGGCTGTTATTCGAGTATGCTCTTGGGTTTTATTCCTAGCATATACTTGTTCACATGAACTTCAAAGACATAAAAAGCTAAAGGTTAAGTTGTCTTTGAGCAGCACTGTATTCTATCATAGATATAAAAAGTCTGGTAGATTTATTCTAAATCAAGTTTCCTCTATTCCAGGCCTCCATTTCATGGGTTCCTTTTTAAAAATTCATACACTTATCAATAAGAAGGTTTTACATTTAGTTTTGATATTTTTAAATTTTAAGTATTTGCTTATAAATTATGATCATGTACAACTGCACTAACACTTTACTGTTCATCAAATTATGTGAAAAGAGAAAAGTAGCTAAATAATCTCCATAGTTCTAAAGCTTTTTGGCCTCTCAGTGGATTGTTTTGCATATTTAACCATGTGGGCTTACTTCACTTTGTAATAAATAATGTGGTCAACAAACCAAGGTTTGTAAAACAAACAATTCAGCAAGCACTACTTTTCTTTAGAAAATTTATAAAATTAAGCTAATACAGATTTGGGGGCTGGAGAGATAGTTCAACAGTTAAGAGCACTAGCTGCTCTTTCAGAACACCTGGCTTCAGTTCCCAGCACCCACATGGCAGCTGACAACTGCCTATAATTCCTGTTCTAGAGGATCTGAAATCCTCCTCTTGTCTCCAAAAGTGCATTTATATACAAGCAGTACTTATCACATTAAATAAAAATGAATGAGCCAAAGCAAATTTTACAAAGAACTAATAGAAATTTCAGGAGTTACTTCACATTCCTATATTCACGACAGATAGAAATTTAGGTTCACAAAGCCATCCCTGCCCTTGTAGCACTCTTCTTGTTGGGCAGCGCTGCAGGAAGTCAGCTACTATACCCATTCACATTCATTTGCTAAGCATAGATTTGGGCCATCTGTGAAGATCCACATCTTATGATAATTTTTCACACATTTGAAGAAATGCAAGATTCTTTTTACTGATATTGTTTCCAAGTTGCACATATCCACTCAACTTCTAATCTATTTTATAAGATATGTTTTTCTATATCATAACTGTGTTCCCATTCATTACACTATGAGAACTACTAACTCATGAATGTCTCTGTGAAAATGGGAAACTAAGAAAAGCAAGCAACACCTGAGATAGTCTGCCCACTCTTCTGAAGTTAGAGAAATATCATCTCCATTAACGAATCACTCAGTTTATACATCTAAACGAATGGAATAGTTCTTCGTTGGAAATATCATTATTTGTCTTAATGAGTTTTAAAGGCAAGCAGCAAATTCATTATATCATAATGTTGCATTTTAAACATCTGCTCTGTATGATGATAGAAGGAAACACTGCAGGGAACAAAAATCAATGGGCCTAAAATAAAATGGAAAAATAAATATGAATCTATGAGGGCCCTACAGATACTGAAGTTGGCTTTTCTTTCAATGAATATAGATAAGTCTTTTCATACAGAAGGACCGAGAATAATCATGATAAAATTACTTTATGGAAAGTGTGCCTGGGCTCAAAGGTTCCATTACTTTAGTTGATTTTTTTCCATTTCTCATTTAATTGATGCATTTTAGTGATTTCTTGGCATACTTGCATAGCGATTTTAAGTAGATTTTCTGCATCATTACTGATTTTGACTTTATTTTCCTTGGTAGCAAATGTACAGACTGAGCAACTTGATGTCCTGTGTTTTAATGTTTAAACTACATGGATGTAAGCAAATGGTGGAATACAAACAAACCAGTAGAGAACAAACTATTACCAGAACGAAATAGAAAGCTATTTAGGTTAGAACAAAATTAACAAAATTATAATTATCCAGAGATTTCACATTCAAATGTGAAGAATAAATTGATAATTAATTTTATGTATATACTATGTTAATTGTTTTTCAACCTCAGATAACATTCTTATCAAGACATGCAATCTATTAAATGGAAATGCCCATTTTTGAATTCTATCATAAAGGATTTATTTTTGATACAGAAAAAAGCTATTATTACAAAACTGAGAATTGAAATTCCAGCTGTAGATTTATATCATTCATAAAGTTGACTTGTTACATGACAATATTTTATGGATTACTATTGCTCAAAGTAAAATCATTATAAAAACTTGGACGTTAAGTATTTACTTGCATATACACACATGAAGTAAGTTTTCATGTTCATTTTAAGAATTAAAATGTCTTACTTTTAACCAATGGAAAGCTACAAAACAATATAAGCATATATACATAACCTAAATTTTTCCATGTGATGTAATTAAAAGAAAACCAGATCAATAATTTATTCCACTAATATTCCAACTATCTGGTTCAGTGGATCATAAATTCTATGGTATTCTGAGATGTGATACTGGGGATAAATATGAAAGGAATAAAATAAAATTGACTATGCAATGGATAGTTGAAAATATTTTGGTTTCTTTCCTTTCAAAGATGTAAATCTTTACTTTAGTTACAATGAGAAAATCTAAAATTAGCATTGCAAGCTGAAGATTCATTCTGGAGAGTATCATTTACTAATTGCATTTAAAGTTAAATTACTCAATTTCAATTACTTCAGGCTTTCACTCTACTGGCTTAAAAAAAAAATCAAATAAAACATTCTAACCAGAAAACAACAGCAATATGGTCAATCTGGTCTTTATGGACAATTTACAGTTCAAATACTTAGTATGTCTTAATATGATCTACAGTTCCATATTTGTTCACATAAGTATTCCAAAGCATAATGACTATGTCAACAGTTATTACAGTTGCATGGCATTGAGTCATCTCAATAATGATTAAAATGACTGGCAATCTTGAAATTTGACATATAAATTGGTATATACTATGTAAGCATGAACATTTTCTTCAAATTTGGGTTGGAGAGAAGTCTCAGTGATTAAGGGCACTGACTGTTCTTGCAGAGGACCTGGGTTCTCTTCCCAGCACTCAAATGGCAGCTAAGAACTGTTCATAACTTTAGTTCCAGAGGATCCAATGCCCTCTTTTGACCTCCATGTGCATTGCATGACAAAGCTGCACTTACATACATGCAGGCAATACACTCATACACATAAAATAAAAATAATAATTAAAAGACATTTTTTAAAAATTACTTGAAATTGAGAGGCAAATTGCACACAGTGTCTGAACACAAATTATCCCAGCCCTCACAATGTTCAGTCTTCCTCAGAATTAACTGTGAACATCTCTGAGCTAAAAGATGACCTGGTAACATTTCAGGGCATGGTTTTCTCATGCCCCTATTTTGGAGCATGTGAAAGAATGGCATTTGGTTCTCAACAGTTTCCATGTATACAGTACTGATCAGTGACAGCTGACAGGCATCCTGGGCTCTGACTGGTGCCCACTGTCCTCTAAGGATGCTGTCGACTCCCAGGTATTGCTTCATGTCTCATAAAGTTCTTGCCGAAAGGTGGTATTACAAAACACTAAAACACTGAAGGCAGAATAAATTATGCTTTATTAAAAATAATGAACCACACATTAGGTAGAGATCTACTTCATGAACGATGAGCTGCTATTAAAAACAATTTGTTACTTTTTATATTAATACTCGGTCTGTTGTCTGAATTCCTGTGAGATTTTTAATGGGTCTGACATAAATATATAAAAGTATTCACTGAGATTATTATTTAAATGTGTGGTTAACTTTGAAAATTTTAGAGTATATTACATATGTATTTTCACCTAATAAATTATGTAGTTAATAAATCCTTAATTTTGATCAGGTAGGCGTTTAGGAAAATTCCACTATTAAATTACAGAGACCAACCACCTTGTTGATGATTCAAAACAAAAGATGCAATTTATTCCCCCTGTAGATCTTAAGGCAAAGTACTATAGAGTTTACCTAGGGAGTACCTCTCAAATCCACTTGCCTGTATCTTTGATGCCACTTTTGTTTCGTTTTGCATAGACTATAGGACATGACTGTCAAATGAACTCATATCACTTATCTTTGTTATTTCTCATATAACTCAATGAACTGTTCAAAAGCAAATTTTGCAATTCCAGTTTTCTCTCTTAAATACCCTCTCAGTGCTCTTAAAGGTCAAACTATGCCCCATAAAATCCTTCAGTGTGAATCTGGGAATTGACTGTTATGAATATTCTATTATGAAAATAAAATTCCAGTCATAACACAGAAGAACTCTTCTTGTGAGTTAAACCATAAGATATGTAGTTATAGACATTTTCATAGTACAGAAGACACTGTGCAGTGCAGTGACTGAACAGAGGATTGGAGGCATGGAGGTGATGTAAGGGTCAGAGAATCTTAACTGCCTTCAGTGCTTCCAAACATTCTGCCATCCCATAGTCATTTCACCCTGTCTTCTGCCTAATTGCCTTCTACCTCTGCAGGCTATAGTAGCTCTGGAAGCTGGTTTGTAGATACCAATGTGCTTGTGAAGGTGTAACAGAAAGTCATTCACTCCATTCTTCACCCCATGTCACATATTAACACGATGGCCCTCTATTTCCACCTTCTTCTGTGAAGTGCCATCACCTCTTCAAGTGGATTGGTTGTTGTCTGCACTAGATTAAACTCAATTATATGATGTGTGAAGGAAGATAATGCATTAAGTATGATCTCTCCAATATTCTCTAAGTCATGAATTTACTTTCAATTTTCATTGCAATGCTATGCACACCAAATCTGTCACAACACTCGGTGTGAGTTCACGCTCTGCTGTTTGTGCACTGAATGCTACTATGCTTATCATTTTGCTATATTGGCTTTCAATTTGCTCATCTGCAGAACAAAACAATGGTTTGTTGATCTGTAAGATTACTCACTACTCACGGGCTAAACTTCTTTTAAGTCTACAACCATTATTGATAAAGAAAATGTCTTTTTATATCTTGCATGTATGCACAGGATTGCTCATGGAATGACCCCAAGCCTACCTGATCTTTAAACAACTCACCATCAAATGTTACTGAGGAGTGAGAAACGTTAATGTCTATCTAAATGAATTTATATTTATAGAATAACCAATACTGAGACAAACATGTAAGCTCTATTTAATAACTGTAAAAAATGTTTTTTCCAGGTTTTGAAGGTGCTTTTTATCATACTATGTATCTAGCCCCTGCAATCTATACTCAGGGAGTTTGGCTATCTAACAGAGGGTCATTGCTGTCTCCTGTTTTGCTGGCTGATTAACTCAAGCTCTCTATTAGCCTATTGTCAGCTTTGGCTACATGTACATAATGTAGAGCCAGGAAATATTAAACTCAATGAATAGGAGGCCACAATTTTCTTTCCTGAGATATTTTAATGCATCATGAACCTTTAAGATTCTACTCACTGTCTTGATTTAAGAGAACAATGAAGTCTAGGAGCAAGAACAGGTTTCCTATGGACAGATTCTAAATTCTTGTTAAATTTTTAAGCAAATTTCTGCAAATTGTCCATATATATTGTGAATAGAATTCATAATCAGTTTTTAAATAATTTTCCCTGTCTTTAGACTCATGAAAATAAAAAGACATTGGCCTCTGCAATTTAATAGTGGAGTTTTCCTAAATGCCTACCTGATCAAAATCAAAGATTTACTAACTACATAATTTATTAAGTGAAAATACATATGTAATATGCTGTAAAATTTTCAAAGTTAACCACACATTTAAATAAT
>NW_008339519.1:1194853-1204842 GCF_000622305.1 Nannospalax galili
AATAACTGTCTAATAACTTTTTATATAGATTTCAGCCTAATGTCTGAGACATGTGATCCCTTGAACTCTTAAATAAGTATACTGATGACTTTACTCTTTGATTATACTTTCCTTTTGGGTGTTTAAGAACATACAGTTGGCCCAAATAAATCAATTTATTTTTACGCTTAAGGTCTTTTGAGGATCTATTCCTCAGGGGTCGCATGGGCTTGGGAGGGTCTCCTGGCTCCTTTCTTTTACCAGTTCCATCTATGTGAAGATAAATCAAAGGTCCTTCTCAATCATGTCTGGCTTCACTTGGAAGCATGAATGAGATGTTTCCTCTGAGTTGACTCTCCTCTTTGTAGACTGGACACTGGTTCAAGTCCATCTTGGGGGATCTCCATGGCCTCCCTGAACAAGAGGACAGGTGACTCTCCAATTACAGGATATTTTGAGAATTGTTCCTTAGTCCCCTGGAACTTAGTTGACCTTGGAGGGCAAGGGACAAAATCTGTCCTTTAAGTCCCTCTGACCATATTAGTATAGGCCTCAAACTATGACTGTTAAACATCAAATAAGGTTTGTTCCACCAATCTTGTACTTATAATTATCATGTGCTATGTAGATAAGGCTTGGGTAAAAAAAATTACATATACTTGGATAAACTTTGAGTAGATACATATTTTGTTCCTTAAACTAGATAGGGCTGGAGAGATGGTTCAGCAGTGAAGAACACTGGTTGTTCTTGCAGAAGACACGGGTTCGAATCCCAGTACCCACATGGCAGCTAACAACTGTCTGAACTCCAGTCCAAGGGGATCCGACGGCCTCTTCTGACCTCTGCAGGCATTGCATGACAGGGGTGCCCTTACCTACGTGTAGGCAATACATACATACACATAAAATAAAAAGTAATGAATAAAAAAATAAAAACCTTGTTGTCTAAACTATGACCATAGACATGTTAAAATTATGTGTATATTATTTTTGTCTCATACTTTATATATCATAACAAACCTAAACAGACCTTCATCACTTGCTTAGTCTTTCTCATTTTTTCTGTATATTTTAGAAAATATCTCCATTCAAATAGCCTTTTAACATCTTTTACAGTCTCTATTTTTAATAATTATGAGATACAATAGTATTAACAAATAAATTTTGTATCTGTTGTAAGACTTCTTTTACTGGGGATGCTAAGCAATGCTTATTCCCTTTTAAGGTTCTAGTGTCAAGCCAATGTTTGATTAAAGTTTTACTGGGGAACCAATGTATTGAGCTTACTTACCAGATAACTGAGGGGTTGCTGAGGTGTATGTATGACCTGAGGGTATGCATACTGGAAAGCCTTTAACCCAGTGTGGGTCATGCCTTCTCTTCCTAGCCTTCCTCAGAGGTATACTTTAGCCCGCCCCAATTACAGGAGGCCATGTGTGATTAGGGTCAAATTATATTCAGTTGGCTCAGAAGAGTGACTGGATAATGCAGTGAGGTCCAATGACACCTCTTGGCCCTCTTTTAATGAATGAGCACAATTATCAACAAGCCCAACTGTGATGATGTTTAGCAATCAGGCTCAGCTGAAGTCGTGATGTTGGTAGGTATTTCATACAGAAGGGACTGCTGTTTAGCATCATCTTATTAAAAGGACCTGGGATTTAAAAGGATTTGGTGTTAGGATCCACATATGAGGGAGAACATATGTCGTTTGTTTTTCAGAGTCTGTGTTACTTCACCTAGCATAAGTTTCTAGATCCACCCATTTACCTGCAAATTTCATTATTTCATCTTTCTTTACTGCTGAATAGAATTCCATTGTGTTATTATAGCACATTTTTGTTAACCACTAGTCAGTTGAGGGGCACTTAGGTTGCTTCCATCTCTTACCTATTGAGAAAAGAGCAGCAACAAAAACGGTTGTACAAGTGTCTACAATAGAATGAGTCCTTTGGGTATATGCCAAGGAGTGGTATAACAGGGTCATATGGTAGGTACATTTTTATTTTGTTTTTTTTAAAAGAGCTCTCCACACTGTTTTCCTAGAAGTTTGCACAAGTTTGCCCTTCCACAAGCAATGAATGAGCGTTCCCCTTTCTCCACATCTTCACCAGCATTTGGTATCATTTTTTCTCTTGATACTAGCCAGTCTGATTGGAGTAAGGTGATACCTTAGGATGGTTTTAATTTGCATTTCCCTAATTACTAACAATGTCAAACACTTTTTGAGATGTTTCTTAGCCATCTTTATTTCTTACTTTCAGAACTCTCAGTTTAGATCTTTAGCCCATCTTTTCATTGGGTCATTTAATTTCTTGATTCTTTGTTTTTTAGTTCTTTATACATTCTGGATGTTAAACCCCTGTCAGATGTGTCACTTTTGAAGATTTTTTTTTCCCATTCTTATTCTTCACTTTTTTGATAATTTCTTTTGCTATACAGAAGCTTTTCAGTTTAATGAGGTCCCACTTGTTGATTGCTGACCTTAATTCCTGAGCAACTTCTCTCTGATTTAGAAAATCCTTTCCTACACCTATATCCTATAAGTTATTGCCAATATTTTCTTCTAATAGTTTCAGGGTTTCCAGTTTCACATTGAGGTCTTTGATCCATTTGGAGTTAACTTTTGCACAAAGTGAAAGATAAGGATCTAGTTTCATTCTTCTACAGGTAGAGCTCCAGTTTTGCCAGCACCATTTGTTGAAGATACTGCCTTTCCTCCATTGTGTGTTCTTGGCACCTTTGTCAAACAACAGGTGGCTGAAATTGCATGTGCTCAGGTTTGGATCTTCAATGATGTTCCATTGATCTATGTACCTTTTTTGTGCCAGTACCATGCTGTTTTTAAGACTATGGCTCTGTAGTATACTTTGCTATCTGGTATAGTAATTGCCACAGTATTGCTCTTTGTGCTCAGGGTTGGTTTGGCTATCCGGGGTCATTTGTGCTTCCATATGAATTTAAGGATTTTTTTTCTAATTCTGTGAAGTGTGTCATGGGGATTTTGATTGGGATTTCATTGAGTCTATGTATTGCTTTTGGTAGGATGGTCATTTTCACAATATTAATTCTTCCAATCCATGAGCATGGGAGGTCCTTCTATCTCCTGGTGTCTTCCTCAACGTCTTTCTTTAAGGATTCAATATTTTCATTGTAGAGATCTTTGGTATCTTTGGTCAGATTTACTCCAAGATATTTTACTTTTTCCCCAGCTAGTGTGAACTGGAACATTTCCCTGTATTTTCTCCAATTCCTTGTTATTAGTATATAGAAAGGCTACTGCAAAATCAGAACATTTTTATAGGACTATTAGTTATGCTTTGAAAAGGAAACCTGTAGACTAGCAGGTATTCTAGATAATTCAGCCATGTTAAGCTAACCATTGGTGTAATTCTTATGCATGTATATATGTATTTATGTATGTATATAACATTTTTCTTTTTTCTCTTCCCTTCCTCCTTATCCTCTACTTCTGCCTCCTCCTCCTCCTCTCTTCTTCTTCTTCTTCTTCTTCTTCTTCTTCTTCTTCTCCTCCTCCTCCTCTTCCTCCCTCTCTTTCTCCTCCTTCTCCTTCTCCCCCTTCTTCTCCTTCTCCTTCTCCTCCTTCTTTTTGAGGCAGCGGTTTCTATAGCCCCTGCTGGTGGGAACTCATTTAAGTAGACCAGGCTAGCCTCCATCTCCCAGAAATCCTCCTTTCTCTGTGTTCCTAAGTGCTGGAATTAAAGGTGTGCACCACCATGTCTGGCTATGTATGGCAAAACTTTAACAATTTAAAATGTATTTTATTTGTTTTTATCTTACAGATATGAGTGTTTTGCCTGCATGTAAGTGCACCATATGCATGCAATGTCCCCAGAGGTAAGGACAGGGGAAGGAGGTAGATATAAGGAGCAGAAGAGAGATGATGAAAGGGCAACAAGTGAGGAGGGAAGAAGGCGAGCAGGAGGAGAAGATGGAAGAGAAACAGAAGGGAATGGAACAAAAAGGAAGGGGAAAAGAAGAGGACAAAGAACACAATCATAGCAATGGATAAGTACCATGGAGCACATTTGTAATCAAACAATTGACAAAATTAAGAGATATAATTACAAACTTCATAGAACTGATATATTCTACAACTAAAGTCAAAGATTTGTCCATTCAATAAATATTTACTAAACCTAGCACAGGCTATCCAAGGGACATATTATAAACAGTAAAGTTTTCTTCTATATTTTTTATTTCATTTTAAGTAATCTTAATACTCTTTTGCCTTCTCTGCAGTTTTTCTGCCATTTCAATCATCCATTGCTAACAATGGCCAGAAACACTAAATGGAAAATTCCAGAAATAATAGAGACTACATTTCTATTTTTAGTGGGTATTGCTGCATTATTCAGTTTTATACTGTCTCTTATTGTATATTTTAACTTCTAAATCGATGTTTATCATAAATACATACACATTGGAAAATTATGGTATTCACAGGGTTTTGTCCTGTGTGTGGTTAACTTCAGGCAACCATTGGGGTCTTAGAACACATTGCCTTCAGAAAAGAGTGGGTACTTGAGTTATACAGAATGGTATGAGGACATTTTGAGCTTAGTCACATGGATTAAGAAAGACAGATGAGGGGCTGCAACTTAGAAATGGGTGCTTAAGATAAAACTCACAGAAGACATGTGCTTTGGAAAGGCTTGCAGGGGTCCTGGGGAAAAAAGACTTTCTATGGAATGAGAATTCACTAAACAGCCTTAAGAGTACCTGCAGGCCACTGTGCCTTCAAGGGAGTGAACAGGATGAGCAAGGAGACTGGGAGATAAAGTACTCATGGAGAGACTTGTGACCATTATTTAAGTCTCCCTGAGGGAGAAGAATACCCTCTGAGGATGTTTAGCAGAAAAGTGACTTTAGAATGAAATTAAAAATGTTTGGGAGCCAGACTGAAAAAAAGAAGCAAGAACCAGTGACTTCACGCAGGAGACAACAGTGTTTAGGTCAGTGTGGCAGCATGGAGATGTGTGAAGGGTTAGGATTCTAAATGTACCCTGAGGGTGGAGGTAAGGAGATTGTTGTAGAGCTGGATTGGATTACGATACAAAGGCACCAAGGGAAATCTCCTTCTGTGTAAATTCTATTTCCGGAAGCGGTTTTATTGAGATACATTTCTCTTTTCAAAGCATTCAGATGTATCTATCTAGGAATGGACCCATATGAAATTGACACTTTTATTCTCATCTCTTATTTTGTATTAAAGTAGCACTGAATTTTGTTTATTTAAAACATATGTTTTTATACTATATCGCTATGATACAGAAAGAGATATTTTAAATTTGGGAGGTTGTTTAGGCTAGAAAGTCCAAATTTTTGTATTTGTGTTTGAGATTTAGAAGGGGCTGAGAAAGGCATCTGAACTAATGGTGTGAGAAGAAGCAACTATGTTGTAGAGGGCTTTTCTGTTTATCCTGTTGGAGTTTGTTTCCAGGGCCTCACAGGTTTAGGACATCTCCAGCCACTGTGCTACATCCCTAGTTCCATACTGGTTTCAGTGAATGAAATGGTATCATAAATGAATGTATATAGATTCAGGGCCCAAACAACACTCAGTGTATTATTTATATTACTTTAGCAAATGGAAGCTTTTAAGGTAAAAAGTACTTTAGTGGGTAAAGTAGAAAGACAAACTATATAGTTTAAAAATTGTAAAAAAAATCTTTAGTTACATGTCTGTCAGTTGATATTACATCTAAGTTTACAAAGGTTCTTTTGTAGAGCATCTTTCATTGGGGATTTTGAAATAAAAAATTATGAAGGAACTATTTACATTTAATCAAGTAGTCTCATTTTAGAGCTGTATATCTGAAAACTGAATTTCCAAAGACCAGAAATACTAGATCTCTCTGGACTAAAGGATTTGTACTTTGAGACTTTTTAATTTAAAGGATTAGTTAAGCCTATGAAAAAAGCATTTGAGAAAATTTTATTGCTATTTGATCTCAGTGGCACAACTTTACATTCACATGAGTGTCAGAAAAAGTATCTAAAACACCTTCTTTAAGTCTGTTTCCTCTGTGATAGCTCTCCTGATATGAACAAAGCAATCCATTTAAGTTTCAATCCTGGCTCAACTGCTTACCAGTCCAGAGATTATGTAGTAAATAATCCTGGTCAGATCCCTTGTTTTAAACCATGCGGTTAAAAAAAGTGTTATAGAACTATTTTGAGGTTTGAAAGATTTAACATAAATAACCATGTTGGGACATCATAAGCACTCATTCAACAAGCTCTGTTGATTCCTGAGAATAATATTAGTGGTTAATTTCCTGAATTCTTTTTTAATGGAAAGTTTTTAAGAGTACCTGACTCCTGACGCTAGAAAGGGAATCCAGAGAACTTCTACTTAGTAATGCTTTGCAAGATGTCTTTGGTCTTGCCTCAGGGATCATTTGTTTAGATGACTCTCACATGTGAATCAGTTCCCGTCCTATGGATCTCTACCTATCTATCCCAGCACTGGCTATTTCTCCCTCTTCTGATAATGTTCTTTGATGTTTACCTTAGAAAAATATCTATACTCCTAAACAAAAGTCAGTAGCCAGTTTTTTTTTTTTTTAACCTCACTCTTTCATTCCTCAAAACATGTGCAAATTCTACAGCTCTTTGTGGTGTTTTACTTTTACTGCTATATCTGCTTACTGACGTGAGAGTCACTATGTTAAGAGCAGTATGGCCAATATCCATATATATTATGCTAAATATCTACTGAAGGAGTAAACAAATGAAAATCTGGATAAAGTACAGTGGCTCTCCTAGTTTCCTATATTTCTGTTGCTTTGATAAAATACTCTGACAAAATTAACTGAGAGAAGGATGAATTTATTTTGGTTCACAGCTTTAGGTAGAGCCCATCATGGGGGAGAAGTTAAGGCAACAGGAGCTTGAAGCAGCATGTCACATTACATCCACAATCAGGAAGCAGGGAGCAATTAGTACTGCTGCTCAGTTTTCTTTCTCCTTTGTACTCAGTCTAGGACCTGGCCCATGAAATGGAGTCACCTACATTTAGGGCATTAGGGCATTATGTCTCCCTACCTCAATTGCCTTAATCTAGACAATCATTCATAGAGGATCCTTTGCCAGGTGATTCTAGGTCTCATCAGGTTGACGACTGAGATTAAAGAACACATTGGCTTATGTCTTCAGTCCTGGCATGTGTGGAGGATCACTCAGCCTTGTGAGATTCAGCTCAGCTTGTCTCAAAACCAAAACAAAAAATAACTAAAAAATCAAACAACAAACAAAAATCCCAAATGAACAAGGAAACAAAAATATAAACAAAAAACAAGCAATACCAAAATGAAAACAAACAAATGCTAAAACCAATAACAGAAAATATAAACAAAACCCAAACAAAACAAATCAACAAGAAAATAAAAATGTCATATATAAACCCATTACTATATAAGTTTCTTAAAATATATACGTATGCATATAAAAAGAGTTTAAAATGAGTTACCGTGTAATGGGGAGACAACATAGACTAGCAAATAAAAAGCCCAAAGCCAGGAATGGCTTTCTTCTTTTGGAGTTATTGGCCAGGTAGGTCCCAAACACCTTCAGATAAAACTGGCTATTGCTGGTGATCTTGATTTCCATCCATAACTTGATGTTAATGTCCCACTGTTGAAGACACTAGATATGTGAGTCATAGAAGTCATATGTGAGTCATAGAAGAAACAAGGAGAAAGCAAGTTGGTTCTGGTCAGAAAGCTTAATCTCTACTCCCTAGCTTTCAGAGCACTGTAATGTGTTATGCATGCTACCAAAAGAGAAAAGTAATCATTAATGTTACCCAGCTGTAAACTCTGAGAACTACAATAATAACTTGACTGACAATAGTGGTGCAAATGTTAAGGGAATAACCAACCACTTTCTGATTGGGCTTAAAGCTTGCTTCACAAGAGGGAGCCCACACTAAGCACTGTTATCAGGGCCAAGAACTTCTGGCTGGACATGTCATAAGCCATAGGGGTAAACCTATATTACTCTCTTGATAAATGGTCATAGTACTAAACCCACACCTAATGAGTTATACCCATAAATACATGTAGGTTATACCCATAGATTAATACAGCTCTCTACTCTCATCAGAGAGGCTACTTCTCTCAGCAGATGACAGTTACCTCAAAGACACACAAAGGGTCAATGTGAAGAAAATAAAAGACTAAGGAGTATTCAGCCCCAAATGAGATACCTGTATCACACCCTCTCCTTCCAAGGCCTGTGTAAGCTCGTCAGACAAGACTGAGAATGAACAGAGGACATGTACAAGAAGCACCAGTCCTTGCTGAGGAACTACTCTCAACCAATAGTTACTGGAAGTGGGAGATGCACTTTCCCTTTTTCTTTTCCTTCCTCTCTTTCTTTCTTTCTTTCTTTCTTTCTTTCTTTCTTTCTTTCTTTCTTTCTTTCTTTCTTTCTTTCTTTCTTTCTTTCTTTTTCTGTTATTTTAAGACAAGGTCTTCCTGTAGTCCAAGCTATCCTGAAACTCACTATGTCAACTAGGCTGGCCTTGATCTCACAGAGGTCTCCCTGACTCTGCCTCCCAGGTGCTGGGATTAAAGGCATGCGCCACCATGCTTGATTTCTGTTTTCCTAAAAGATGTGATTCCTGTGCCTGATAGATTGACCAGACTCCAAGGGATGGATCCACACCCAAGAACATTTGAGGAACACAAGTTATACTTGATAGATCTTAAAAATAATACGGACATAAAGTGAGGGTGGTAGGGAGGCAGGGGCATATCTGAGAGATCTCCTCAGGACTAGTGTGAATGTGGTAAAAGTACATTGTGTAAAATTCTCAAAAACTCAATGAACTGTTTTTAAAATACCCTCAAAACACAACCTTCAAAATTTTCATTGCTTTAGTTCCAAACTCTGTGTCTTCTCTTTGTATAGACATATCATTGACTGAGAACATTGTCCCACATAAAGACATTGCTTTAGCAAACTCAAACCTGTAATGCTAATAGTAAAATATTCACAGTTGCAAAGGGACTAGTGCCCAGACACTTGTACTGTGTTCCTGTATAAGAAACAGTTTTTATTCAATATTTCACAAGACTGAATGTTTACACAAATTCTTTGGGTATGTGTGCACATGTGCATGATTGCTTGTCTGCATGTGGGTGCACTCATATTAGTGAGAGTGTGACAGTCAGAGAACAGTCTTTGTATGTTGGTGCTCCCCTTTGCACGTCATTTGAGACAGTGTCTCTTCCATACTGGATAAGTCAGGCTAAGTGCTCCTGGAGCTTCTGGAGATTCTCATCTCTCCATGTATATGTGTGTGTGTGTGTGTGTGTGTGTGTGTGACGGGGGGAGGTGCTGGGATTATAGATAATTTGCTACTGTGTCTGGTTTCTAAGTGGGTTCCAGGGAAACAAATTCAGATTATCCGGTATGCGTAACAAGTGCTTTTGCTCCTGATCCATCGCCCCAGTCCTATTACTATAATTTCTTAAGAGAAGTTAGTATTTCGGAATTCAGTGAAGCAGTCTGTCTATGCAGTGCCAGTAGAAAGGCAAACAAAACTCAGCAACTCAAAAATGTCCTCCTTTTGACATGCCTCAGACTTCCTACATATTTACAGGACAACCATTTTTTTTTTAATCTTTTGGACAAGCATGGCAAATATTAGTACATCTTTCTACTCTCACCAGAGAGGCTATTTCTTTCAACAGATGATAATAAACTCGAAGACACACAATGGGTCAATGTGCAGAAAATAAGAGACTAAGGAGTGTTCAGCCCCAAACAAAACTCAGGCAAACAAAACTGAGCAACTCAATAATTTCCTCCTTTTGACTTTCTAAACCGGACACCAATAGCCCAGGAAACAAGGGCAAGAATTAACATGTGGGACCTCATCAAACTAAAAAGCTTCTGTACATCAAAGGAGACAACCAAGGAAACAAACAGAAAACCCACAGAATGGGAGAAAATCTTCACCAGCGACACATCTGATA
>NW_008339519.1:1205603-1266596 GCF_000622305.1 Nannospalax galili
TAAAAATCAGGTTATTTTAAGGGGAGAGGCAGGGTTATACAAGGAACCTTGGGGATAAAGGGAAAGAAGGAGCTCAAGAAAATCTGGACCATAGGAGAAGGGTATTTTTAAGGGAGAAAATGGTGGCACTTTAAATGGGGACACCATGGTGGAAAGGTTAAACAATGCAAGAGATAAATAATTCCTAGGTAGTTTAAAAATAAAACAGAGGGAACCGTATTAATCGAACAACCTACTGACAAATTATACATCCAACTAGCTCAAGGAATATAATACATGTCTACATAATGTTTATCTGAGAATGTTTGGTCTTTGCCCAAGCTTTATCTACATGACATGGTAATTAAAAGTACCAAACTGGTAGAACTAAACTTTTTGGATGTTTAACAGCCGTACTTAGAGGCCTATACTAATTTGGTCAGAGGGACATAAAGGACAGTTTTTGCTCCTTGCCCTCCTAGGTTGACTAAGTTCCAGGGAACTATGATCATCTCTCAAAATGTCCTGTAACTGCAGTGAGTCACCTGTCCTCTTGATCAAGGAGGCCATGGAGACCCCATCAAATGGACTTGAACTAGTGTCCAGTCTACAAAGAGGAGGGTCAACACAGAGGAAACATTTCCTCCATGCTTCCAAGCGAACCAGCCATGGTCGAGCAGGACCTTTGTCTTATCTTCACATAGATGGAATGGTAAAAGAAAGGAGCCAGGGGCTCCTCCCAAGCCCATGTGACCCCTGAGGAACAGATCCTCAAACAGTCTTAAGAGTAAAAATAAATTGGTTTATCTGGACCAACTGTATGGTCTTAAACACCCAAAAAGAAAGTATAACCAAAGATTAAAGGGGTCAATATAATTTTTTAAGAGTCCATGTGTATAGCTAAAGGCTACATAAGAAGAAATAATGCCTGACAGGCGATACCTTCCTTTGAGTTGTGGGCCAGGGTGGGCCAAGAGACTCCCACACCGTAACCCAGCACAGAACTGGGAAAATGAACATTAGACCCCAATCTTATCTAAAGGAATATTGACAACTGATTGCTGCTAGATGATAGCTGATCCTCCTGGAACAGGGACCTCTGGCTGACCAGACTTACCAGAAGGGCAGATAGGGGGGAATGGATGGGGGTGCTGATAGTACAGTGGACAGTGGCAGGGATAGCAGAATATGGAGGCTCTAGTGGGAGAGGAAGGCTGTCTACCTGACGAGTTTGTATTCATGCTCAGATGCCGAGGAGCTCAGAAGGTGGGCGACTGTGACCAGTAACAGTCATTTATATAGAGATTAGAAATGCATGGGAAAACATCTCAATCTCAATAGGCTTGGAATGAATTTTTCTGTATGAAACTGTGTGTTTTGACATCGAAGTGGAGATCTTTTTTAAACGTTGGAACCTCATTTAATTTTATGTCTTATAGAGTTTATAATGAGTAAAAGATTATATAAGTGTAATAATTCATCTGTAAACCTAGAAATGTACAGCCAATTTTGAAAGAGATGTACCCTAGCTCAGAAAAATGTTATTGAATAGGTTAATGCTGTTGTAATGAAATGTTTCTTTTAATTAAAAAAAAATTTCCTCCTTTTCACATGCCTCAGAAATAGGTGAAATAGGTAAAGCACATTTGAAATAATCTAAAGATGATTCTAAATATAAAATCAATACTAAACTTCTCATTAGACAGCTTGAGAAAATTTACCTATCTTCAAAGAGCAAATATGCTTTCTTTAAAATTTAGGACATGTTTTAAGCCCACAGGACATGTACTAAAGTGCTCCACTCCAGTTCCTTTGAAAGTGAAAAACTAGTCTCTCAAGGAAATCAGGTATATAATATTTTACAATTTACAAAGTTATGTTTCTACTTCAGAGAAAATCAACAAGAGTGATTTTAGGCTTAATCTGATTCCTTTTCACTTTTTGCCTTCCTGAGGAATACAGCATACTCAATACATCAATGTCTGATTTTTTTCTGAACACAGCGGGTGGGAAGGTGGCATGCTTACTGCCACTGTGTCAGATGGATAATGGAGGTGTAATGTATAGAGCATCTTGACAGAGGCGGGATTCTTTACTCCATCCTTTGAGGATGGAAGACAATGAATTAGTGTACTGCATACGCAGATTGCCAGGAGGAGCATGCCACCAGATGGAGCAGCAAAAACAAAGAATCCCCAATGCTTTTGTGGTTTACAAGGGGTCATTTTTCAAAGAGATACACACGGATAGAGGGTAGAGTCTCCTGGCAAATGGAAGCAAAGTAATGCAGGGTTTCACAAGCATTTCTGGGAAGACACGTCCATCAAATATTCATGGTACCTCTTGTCTATAGGTGCCTGGTTGATGGAATAGTAGTGCCGATTCACCTGGCACCTAATCTCAGCCCCCTTCCCCCTTCCCCAGCTTGTAAATCTTGGCTGTCAGTGATGGGAGTGGATGGGAAATGATAGCCTTATTGAGCTGCCTCATGAACTATAACTCATTTGTTCTCAAGATCCAGACTGACAGCCCTTGCATTTCTCCCTTCCAGCAAAATTGAGCATAAATCACTTTATCATTTTTCCACATGACAGTTTATCAGAATTCTGGAATTCTATATGAAGTCATAGGAGCTGGTGATAGGAAATGAGACACATTCTATCCTGTCACTGAGGATGGCCTTTTGAAAGGCATTAACAGCACTAGAAGCAACATTGGGATTGAAATCCTGGTTCTTTTCCTTGATACACCACTTGGTTTCTTTTAACCAGTTTTCTGCATGGAAAAGTCCGTAGAGTTATGGAATAAAATCTTGTATTTCTTAACAAGCCAAGGAGAAGTGACACACTCTAGTTTAATGCTTCTACTGACCAATTCAATGCTGGTGTCTTCATAGTGAGAGTACTTAGTTTCAGGAGCTGATACTGATCCCAGAGCAGCTTTACACAGAAGCAAGTATGTTAAACTAACTTATGATCACCTTCTAGCTTGATTTCTCTTCTTCAGAAACACTTTCCAAATGCACATATTTTGTTGTAACTAGAAAAAAAATAATAACTGTGATGTTCTGACTGTTTAGAGGCTTAGACTTTCAGTAGATTGTATGAGGAGCCAAGAAGAAAAACTACCAAAATGGCCTTTATTTTAGGTGATTGTACAGGAGAGTTGGCATCTTTGGGGCACAGTGGAGGAAGTGGTAGGTTGTGGGCATGAGAGAGGAATCAATCCAGAAAGATTTCTCAACGTGATGGTGAATCTAAACCTGGGAAGATGATGCTATCGTTCCATCAAGTGGACCAGTGGTCAATGAAACTGAGAGTCTTGTCAGTTTATTTCATCTTCCTCTTTTTTAAAAACATTTTAACATTTATTTTAGTATTTCCAACATATACACATTCACAGGATTATCTTCAAACTTATAGATTAATGTCATTAGACTTCTTGAATTCTAAATCAGTTATAGTAGGTTTTTATCAATGTACAAAGTGGACTTCATCATATGAGTAATTTTTATGGTTTTCCTATAATTATACAAATCTTAATTTTTTAACAACTTCTTAAGACACATCTGCATTTTATCTCTGGAAATTAATCTGTAACATATTTTTACAAAAACATGAAACACATACACTGATAAGGTCTTTGTAAGAGAAATTATCAATACTTTCTAAGGTCTCCTTCTAGGGACTCCCACTGAATCATCAACTTTGAACAAAGATTAGCACAAATATTACCATAAGTCTTTCTCTACTCAGTGGACCTCTCAAAATTAATTTACAAATGAGGTGTGTAAAATGCTCAAAGCCACATAATATTAATGTAGTTATATCCTGGGGGTGTAAAATACCACACATCTGACCATCTTAGCTATGGACTACAAGTAGTAGAAAAACAAGGCTTGACAATTACATGCCAAATCCTATGTTCCCTGCAGGGGAGTGGAAGCCTAGATTAGAATTTTTTCATTGTTCATGATGTAGTCAGGAACTGTCAGATTTTGAAACTCCCTGATCTTCTGAAATTAGATGTGGATCCGTGTGATGGTTGATTCTGAAATATTGCAGTAGGAATACTGTTTTCATGTTTAAGACATTTCCAAAACTGTGATACCTCCTAGCTAACTATCCTTTTGAAATTTGCTTTTTTATTCCCATTAAAAACAAGGCTTAATATTATTAACATGGTTCTGAACAACAAATAGTGGTCTTATTGTCCCTTCTCAGTATTTCTGAACATTGATATTTGCTTTCACTGATATATTGCAGCATGTAACCTCTGGGAAATAATTCCTTAATGCTTTGTTTGTTTTGCTTTCTTTGGTTGGTTATAGGAACATCTCTCCCTATAAGCTTTCATGGTATAGGCGTTTGGATGTGTGGATATGCAAATTTATGAATGTATTATAAATGGCTAGAAAATGCCCATATTTAAATTTACATGTCTCAAATGACAGTGTTATCTATGATCTGTTGTTTTAATTAATTAAGTTACTAGGTTAAATATATATCTACAGGGGAATCCATTTCAAACAGAGTTGATATATTCCCCAAGAGATAAAAAATTATTTCTTGCAGCTGAAAAGTATTTTACCCTTTAATTTGAAAATAACACATGTATGCCTATATAAACAAATGTATACACATATATCATACATATATACAATATGTAAACAAATACACTGGGCATATACAATATTAGATGCAAATGCAAGTGGGAGGGAGACTCTTCAGATAGCAAAAATCGAAATGTAGAGAACACCGGCATCAGCATCTGTAATGTTATCAATGAACAGCAATTATGTTTTAATCCCAGCACTCGGGAGGCAGAGGCAGGTGGATCTATGTGAGTTCGAGGCCAGCCTGGTCTACATAGTGAGTTCCAGGATAGCTGGGGCTACAGGGAGACCCTGTCTCAAAAAGACTAAAAGAAATGTTTTTAAATAAAGTAATCCTGGTGACTGCTTTTGGCTTTCATGGCTCTACTTTGATTTCGTAGTGGAGCAATAGCAGCTCTGGTCATGTTTCCAAAGAGAGTGGAAAATAAAGCATAAACAAAAAGTCTACATGTGGGAATCTGTCCAGAGATATTGCAGCAAGTAAACAGAGAACAGGGACAGGAAAAATCAGTTATCCCATCAAACAAGCCCCTGGATGCAAAACAGTCTGCAGTGTTGGTTTCCTAAGCAACCTTTGCCTGTGATAGAGTGTCAGAATGAGCAGCTCAATCCCAGTGCAATCATATGCACTTTATGAAATCTCTCTAAGAATTAGTCTCTCTAAAAATAGGTGATGAAGAAGTTGTTATCTCATTCTAATTTATTGCCGTTTTTCACTTGATAAAGTTCCATTTAAATGTCTACGGGGGTCATGCATATTTGCAAGACATGAGCAGTTCTAAAAGCAGGTCTGAGTCAGACTAAAAATTCATGACACCCAAGTAATCAAAAGCTTGTAAGGAATTGGGTTTGTGCACGCATGTATGCATTGTTTACACTGGGAAACATGAGCGATAACGGAATTGTTGCAGCCTCTTTGTTTCTTAGCAGAAAAGGTGCCAGACATGTACCTTAGAAAAGCACATGTTCAGCCACCCTCTAACTACAACTCTATGAAAGACTCAAGTGAAGACACCCACTTGCAGTCAAACTCTGTAAAGGAAAATAGTAAATGATGACTGTTTTGGAATTTATGAGTGGTTGACCGTAAAGCAACATATAGTGGTAATGTGAACACATGTCCATGTGAGACTGAGTTCACGATGGCCACATATTTCCATATAAAGTTTTCTTTACAAAATGATTTGGGATGCATTCTAGTATATTATATCATAAGAGAAATCTTAAGAAAAAACATAAAAGGGCCAATTCTTGATATTGTAAATTCCATCAAAGTATTGTTTCAGTAGTTTGTTTTACTAAAAAAATTGAAATTGGTAACATATATTTTATTTCTTGGATTTTCATTTTTTTGAAGTATTTGTCTTTTTGTGCAGTCTCTTCCTTTGAATTAGCATGTTTTTTCTCCTTAAATTTTTCTGATGCCTAATTTCATCTACTTATATTTCACATCTCTTTAACCTTTTCATTTCAATCATTTTGTTTCTTCATGGCCTCTGCTGCTGATTATTTGCAGTATAGTGGATTTTTCAGCACTTCCAAATGATCACAGTCAGACTTGCCAATAATTCAGGATTGGTCCAGTGCATGTTGAGGCCTGGCAGCAAGTGCAACAGTGGCTGCCAAAAACTATCATCTGTTACCGCTGTCACAACTGGCTCATTAGGGTCCCTGAAGGATTGCACTTGTTTTCTACCACTTAGGTCCCAAGGTGTTTCCTTTGTTCATTTATTTTCTTAGTCATTCATCTCCAAGCCTACAAAGAGCATCATCTAAAATACCAACTCCAGTCTTAGAATCAGTGGTATAAAGAGAAATAAAATGTGACTCCTGTCTTGGATAGCTCCCTTCTGGAGAGAGCCAACTCCAGTACTTTTGATGGATTGATGCCTACCTGGCCACAACAGAAATGTGACAAAGATGCCATCCAGAGAGCTTTTGTGTCAGTCTGAGGAGACTAAAGAAAAAATCTCATCCCGTGCAACTGAGGTCAGCAAGGAACATGTTCCTTTCTTTCTTCCTAAAATAGAAGCCTAACTGCATACTGATGCCATTATGTTCCAGGTACCTTAAGAAGTTTACAGATATCAGCTCATTTAATACTAAAACACAGATCAATAGTGTGCTGTGGAATAAACGGGCAAATCATATACTTTCACCTTTGAGGAGCAGAAATTCAAATCAAAGAAAGATAAGCTCCTGTGCATAGAAATGAGATAATTATCAGGGTTTATCCTCAAGAAATGTTGAGCAGCTAGTCCTACTGAAACATATCACAGGGTATCTGGGGATTATGGGAAGACAGAGCCATGTAATATGAGAACAGGTTGCTGAAGAGATGGATGGTCAAATCCTTGCAGGGTATGTATCGTCTCCCCTCCCAGACACTACATGCCTCATCTGTATCAGCACAAGGGTACACACATGTACACTCACAGATGCACATACCTTTAGGTAAGAAGTGTTGTTTAGTGTTACAATTAGTTTGGAAACAACAGACATTCAAGTTATAAAATCTTGCATCTAATCCTGAAAACAAGATATATCTCTTTTCTAGCTCTTTCACAAACAATATTACTCGTGGCCTTAAATATTTCCTCAGGTTCCCTGAGAATATCGTAGTATGATTGACTTTCCCTACACTTACAGAGGGCTTCCTAATAGTTTGACACCCCTTCTCTCTGCCGCAGCTTAGGCTTCCCTCACTGACAAATGAGAAGCAGCAACTCCTAACTTATTTATAACATCCTTTTATATATTTGCAGGAGAGCTCAGGGAGCAATTCAAACAGAAATGCAGCTGCTTCCAGTCCCGCTAAATAAAAAACCAAGCATGCTTAGTCTGGTCTCTTGGATATGGCATTTCAGTCAAGTGATACTGTTAATAAAGAGTTGTATACAGCACGGACAAGTACCAGTTACTGCCAATAACCTAGGACTGCCATACACCTTGTGCCTGGCTCCCTGATGGCATTTTCCGTTTTGTAAGAAATACTCTATTCATGAAAATATATGTTATATACTTAGTTTATAATGCTTAGGGGATGATAGGAATGGGAATTCTAGAATAAAAGATCCTTAAAAGCCGATAAAATGCCTGAGTAATAAATAGCAATTGAAAAACTGTTGGATCCATTACTGGCAAACATAGGAAATATTCTGCTGAGCTAAAGAGCCCTATAATGGCATAGACATGAGACAGAAAGTCAATGAGATAACAGAAAATGTCTTTAGAAGGGTTAGAAAAATCTGCCTTTGACATTTTAATCTCCTGAGATAAAACCTAAAAACATATCAGTCTAAATAGATTCTTAAATTGTAAGTATTTGTGTGTGCCAAACAAACATATTTTTAGCCTTAGAATGGATCCTTTTCCAGTGTTTGATAGGACAGGGAAAGAAATAGACTCCACTGAATTAGAGAAAAACATTTGGCCCCTTATATCAGTGATGAATAAGGTTCCTCTTCCTGAATATGAAGCTTAGTTACTTACTGGTGCCATTATTGTGCTCCAGGTATTTTAAGGAGTTTGCAGATATCAATTCTTTGTATACTAATCACATCATTAAGCTCTGTGGTTACCATGACCATCACCTAAATTAACAGGTAAATAAACAGAGGGACACAGAACTAAGTAACTCAGTGAAATCTCACATTTGTTTATGTAGGATATCAGAATGTGACTACCCTAGAAGAATAAACTGGTCATATTAAAAGTACACAAGAGGCATGGGATTATGTATACAACTATGAAATATTATAATTGAGACAATGATGATGATAACGATGATGACAACGACAATGATGACTCTGGAAATTATCTATGGTGTGTGCATTAGCAGTTCATTCTTAGCGCTAAATAGTAATCAATAATGTGACTATAAATTGCTTACCTTTTCATTTACTGGTGAGCATTTTGGGTTTTTAAAGTATGTTTCCATTATGAATAAATTGGCATTCATGTATAATATACATTGACATAAATTCGCCACTCTTGGGAAAACATTTAGCAGTAGGAGCTAGAGTATAGCACAGGTGCACGTGTAACCTTTTCACTCATTTCTTTTTAAGTTTTGAGAATTGTACATATCAGTATTGTCTTTACATTATTCAATCCATCCCAGTCCACGACCAGCTTTCCCTGTTTCCCCACTTCTTTTCAATTTTTGTCTTCCTTCTTCTTTGATTTTTGTTACACACACACACAAACACACACACACACATGTATGGAATGCACTGTGTCCTTTTAGTGGTGCTTTTGTATTTAGGGTTATTCATTTTTAATTAGATAACCTCTCAGGAGCCAGTCCTTGGAGAAAACTGATTCTACCTCCCTCATCATCCATTGATCACCTGTAGCCTTTCATCTTGAGGTGAGACCCCATGACATTCCTCCCATCCATCTGGGCATGTAAACTTCTTTTGTCATTATGATGATCTCATTAGACTACCATACTGTAGAAATTTCATCGGTGTAGCTTCCTATCATGTCTAAAATACATTAACTAACAGCAGGTATGTTGTCCTTTTGAAGATGATGATCTCATTAGACTACCATACTGTAGAAATTTCATTGGTGTAGCTTCCCTATCATGTCTAAAATACATTAACTAACAGCAGGTATGTTGTCCTTTTGACTGTTACATTCTTTCTGACCTCTTTTCCATGGTGTAGAGGTTGCATAGGTAAAACTGTCACTTAGGGTTGGGCACCTCACAGTCACTTGTTCTCTGAATTTGATCAGTTGTGGAAATTTTAATAGTCTCCATTTGTTGCAATAAGAAGCTTATTTTATGAGTGATGAGGGGGACACTTTGTAAATAGAATGATATATATTTAGAATACAGTAAGAAATTACATTGGTCTGGGGAAGTATTAGAAGTAGGATTTCCTCTAGGATCTATGACTTTTTCAGCTGTGTGAGCCTGAATATATTTACAATACCATGCATTATTCCCCTCCCATCAAGTGAGCCTTAAGCTCAGTTAGTCAGCTATTAATTACCCTCAAGATAAATGTGCCACTACTACACCAGTAGAAATAGTTTGCTGGGCTGGCCATTGTTATAGTTTTTAGGCATTATAGCTGGGTAGAATCATTCATTGGTTTGCTCTCTTGGTAGCCTTCTAAGTACCATGATCATGGACATATACTATCATGTTGGGCTAATTCTTGAGTTCTCATAATCCTTAGTTGCTCTGGGTATAAGTAATTTGCTGGACATGTGGCTAGCAAATATTTTCCTTGGTTTTGTTCTCAACATTTTCTTTCTCCTAGTAGTATCTTTTGGTGAGCCGAAATTTCACTATCAATCAAGTTATATTTATCAAAGACTTGAGTTTGTGGATCATGTTTTCAGTTTCATAGCAAAAAATCATTCCCTAGCTTAACATGACAAGGACATTCTCCAATATTTTCATCATTAATTTCCTAGTTTCAGATCTTATCATTACAACATGATCTATTTCACAATATTTTATTTAGTATATAGTACAAGGTATAGGTTGGGTAACCTTAAGAAGTTGTTTTCCATAAATACATCGAATTATTCCATTACAATTGTTGAAAGGCATCCCCTTCACCATTGACCTTTTTTTTTTATATCAACGTTTGTCTTTTATACTCTGTTGAGCTTTTAAACTCTGTTTGAGCTTATTCTGAGCTCTGTTTTTTGAATAATGTTCATATTTATTCTAATATCAATATAAAAATCTCCTAATATCTGAAAATTCATAATAACAGTTAATTCCTCAAATAATAAAAATTATTTTCAATATCATTGTATACTTATTCTTGATACTTTGTATTTATATATATTAAATATATCAGCAGCAGTTTATCAATTTAATTGATAGCCTGCTAAGATTTTTACTGGAATGATGTTGGGTTTCCAGGTATATTTTTGGAGAATATAAAATATTATGTCTGCTGAATCATAAGCGTAATATATATGCTTTTTATTTCATTTTATGTGTATTGCCTGGCTGTATGTAAGCGCATCCATGTTGTACAAAGCCCATGGAGGTCAGAAGTAGGTGGTGAAGTTTGTGCTGGGAATGGAACCCTGATCCTCTGTAAGAGTATCCTGTGTTCTTAACCACTGAGTCATCTCTCCAGCCCCAATATATCTTTCTATGTACTATATTCTGTTTATCTCGGGGGTAACTTTTACTTTTTGATGTACAAAGTTTTAATGTATTTCATGAAATTTTTCTTAAGTTTTTACTCTATTTCAGTATTTAAAATAATATATCTGTGTGTACATAGTGTATGCATGCGTGTGCAGATGTTTTAACCCAGTGCACACATGCGGAGGTCAACTTCTACTTCACATATTTCCTTTTACTCTTTATCATATTGCCTTGAGACAGGGTCTATTACTCAACCTAAAGCTTGACATTTTGGATAGGTCAGCTAGCCAGTAAGCCTCAGGATCCATGCATACTATATGATTACTATAGTTTATGCATACTATAGTTTATGGGTGCTGGGGATGTGAACTCAGGTACTCATGGTTGTCAAACAAGCATTTTACTCACTGAAACATCTCTACAGCCTTAAAATATTACATTAAACTTTGATTGTTCATTGCCAGTAGATGAAATAAAGTTGAGAATACACATACATACCATTCTTGTGTCCCGCAAACTGCAAAGCATATCCATTGTCAGCATGTGAAAATGTAAGTTGATCGTCTTGAACTTACATGTTCTTAAAAATCTTGTTTAATTCACTTTATGTATACCTTCTAATACCATACTAATTAACTATGGCAGGGGTAGACATCTTTACCTTGCTCCTGACCCCATTTATAAAGTGATTAACATTTAAAAATATGCATGTTATAAAATGCAGTTTTTGCCGGGCATGGTGGCGCACACCTTTAATCCCAGCACTTGGGAGGGAGGCAGAGGCAGGTGGATCTCTGTGAGTTCAAGGCCAGCCTGGTCTACATAGCGAGTTACAGGACAGCTGGGGCTACAGGAAGACCCTGATTCGAAAAGACCAAAACAATGCAGCTTTTTTCATGTTAATTTTAAAGATTTAATTAATTTTTATTTTATACATACTAATGTTTTGTCTGCACACATGTATGTGTATATATGTACCCATACCCTTCCTATTTGCCAATTACAAACACTGAAAGTGAAAGTGGGGACAAAATCCCATTTAAAATAGCAACAAAAAACATACTTAGGGAAATCAATCTAACAAAGATAATGAAAGACTTCTAAAGTGAAACCTAGAGTCAATGAAGAAAACAATGGAGAAAGACATTGTGTGATGCAGATGATGGAAGACGTCCTACATTTACGGATTATAAACATTAATATTTTATTTATTTATTGTTACTTTTAAAAATTATTTAATAGCCATTTCATAATGAAGAAGGATTTCATTACAGCATTCACATATTCAATAACAATTTCCAGAGGAAAGATGCCTCTCTTTCAGGGTTGGCTGTAAATTTTTAGGTTCTCAATGGAATTAATACAGTTATACAATATTGTACTCAGTATAAACCCTGTAAGACATCAAATTAAATGCAGTTTTAACCTTTAAAAATATCTCCATTTCATTTTAAAATATAGTGTTTCATACAGAAAACTTATCTTTAATGCTACTAACACTTAGATGTTAACCACTCTATGTAGTTGATTATTACTAGTCAAAGTCTGTTACTTTCTGAGATCCACCTGAGCACGGATAAAATTCATCAGGTAGATTTCAATGGTAATATGTTTCACCTCTACTGATTAACATGGAGCAAATTTTTATGCTTCTATATACTTAAGACTATCATACCAAAAGAAATTTATGGGTTCACTGACTTCCAATAAAAATTCTAGGGCCATTCTTGAAAGACCTAAAAGGAAACATTCTCAAAATTTATATGGAGTCACAAAAGCCAAGGATAGCCAAAGAAATCCCGAACAAAAAGAGTATTGTGTGTTGCCCACAAGCTCCTGGAACTCTGCTCATATAATTCTATGGCAGCATACATAAGTCCCATTTAAATTCAAGCAGACAAAAACCCAGCATGGAACTGGGGAAGTGAACAGAAGACCCCAGTCTTAGCTGAAGAAATATTGGTAACTGATTACTGCTGGGTGAGGAAGAACTGATCTTACTAAAACAAGGGGCTCTTAAATAGGCTGCCTAGACATCAGTGGGTGGACTTACACTGGGGAATGCCTGGGGACACTGACTTGACACAGTGGGCATTAACATGAATGACAATATATGGGTTCCAGTGGGGAGGTATGGGGGGGTGCCAGTGGGGATGGGGGAATAAAGATGATTAAGATCATTTGAGATATTATCTACAAAATACACAATTCAATAAAAACAAATTTTTAGAAATTGTGTGTGAAGTATCGCCATACCTGATTTCAAATTATACTACATTAGTGATGTTACTCAAAAGAGTAACTGGCACAAAAACAGACACATATGTTAATGGAATAGAATAGAGGACACAAATATAAGTCTACATAACCACAGTTACCTGGTTTTTTGACAAAGATGCTAAAAATTAGTATTGGAGAAAAGACAGCATTTGCAACAATTTATGCTAAATAAACTGAATTTCAACATGCTGAAAAATGAAGCTAAATTTTTCACTCTCACTATTTACAAAACTCAACTCCAAATAGGTCAAAAATCTTGTTTGACATAAGACCTGATACCCTGAAACTGTTAGAGAAAAAAAAAAAGTAGAGCATATACTGCAACTTATAGTAGTAGATGTGGAAGGCAGGAAAGAAGAAGGGGGCAGTGCATGGAATATCAGGCATGGAAAGGTTTAAATATGGAGAAAGGTTGAGGGATTGGGAAAAGAGGGAGCCATGGGAGGGAGGGTACCAAATGGAGGATATATATATATATATATATATATATAGGGAAGAAGGATGAGAGAGTGGGTTGACCAAAGCTAAAGATGTAAAGATGTATGAACAAACCTTATGGAAAGCAATGGGTTTGATATCTAGTTACAAATATAATTTGAACAACCACAAAAGTTTGAATGAAGGTATGCTGCACAGTGCTGTTCCCAGAATACAGGGGTTTTAAACAAAAATTTCAGTGCCAGGTGTGAGTTATCTCCCTATGAATAAACTGCACATGAGTGCTCTAGATATCTTCAAAAGAGCACAGGTTATCGCCACTGTTCTTGACTGACCCCCATAATTAGACAGTAAGACCCTAATGCTGAAGACACCACACTGTACTGGCAGGGAATAGAGTGTTATTTCTGGTAATGTATTTTTTTCTCTGAAACATAGTTTGGCAGATTTTAATATAGCCCATATTGCTTTAGAGTTTATAGTATGCATCTTTAAGTTGCCATATCGTATTGTCAAATGATACTGTATTACTTTGTACATACAGTAAGAACTACATAACATTTTCTGGATTAATTTCTATGCTTTGTGTAATAATTGCCATATTTTACTTCTTATACAATGTACATCCCAGAATATAGTTAGAAGTGCTCTGTGAAATGATTTTTGAAGTAGCTTTAAAAAATAAGGAAAAATACTATGGTTCTCCATGTAGGTTCTGTTCCTGGTGTTCTTTGGTCTGTTATGTAGATTCAAATTTCCATTTCCTGAGCTTGAATTTGACATGAAGGGCTTCTTTAAACATTCCTTGCAGTGAAGAGCTGATATGCAATTAATTAGTTCAGTCTTTATTTTATTTTTTAAAAGGCTGTTTTATTTTTAACTGTGTGTGTGTGTGTGTGTGTGTGTGTGTGTGTGTGTGTGTGTGAACACGAAGGCAAGCTGCCCATGGGAGTCAGAGGTGTCAAATCACATCACATGGAGCTGGAGTTATTGACAGTTGTTAACCACCTGATGAGGGTTCTGGGAATCGAACTCTGTTCCTTTGGAAAAGCATTACATACTCTTAACCATTGAGCTATCTCCCTAGCTTTTCAGCCTTTATTTTTCTTTTTAAACAAAATCTTTATCTTCAGTTTCAAAAGTCATTTTCAATGGGTAGAAATTTAGCTTGACAGGTTATTTGCTTTCAGCATTTTATAAATGTTCATTTCCTTTTCATTTTTTCCAATGAGAAATCTTCAATTGTATTTAACATTGTTCTACTATATGAGAAGTACCATTTGTCAATGGCTATTCTTAATATGTTTTCAGCCACTGATTTTATCCAATTTTATTATGACTTATTTTGATAAATTTTCATTCATGTTAGTTATACCTCACCTTTCATATTATTAATATATATATATAGCTTATATATATGAGCTTATAGTTATCATCACAGTTTTTGTCACGGATGATTTATTATTTGAATAATCTCCTTTAGGAACACCATTTCAGATACGGTGGTCTGTTTGAATTGTTCCCATGGCTCTGTGATTCTTACGGATTCCTTTCAGTCTCCTCTGTGTGTTTTTACTGTAAATAGGTTCCATTACTATGTTTACTCATTCAATATTTTTTGGACCCTGCCAGTGTGTGATACACACACAATTATCTTTTTAACTTGCCATTGTAGTTTTCATTTCTAAGTGTTGAGTTTAGTTCTGAAGTTTTATGAACCTGCTTGTTATAACTTCCTTCTAATTTCTTTTTTGAACATTTATTACATATAATAAATTATATATTATGTGATATAATATATATTCATATCTATAATGAGTGTTTCGCTGGCATGTACGTAAGCACATCAATGTATACAATGCCTTGCAGAGGCAATAAAAGCTTTTTGGATTTCCTGGGACTGGAATTGCACACAGCTGTTAACTTTCATGTGGTTGCTGGAACCAAACCTAGGTCCTAGGGGAGATGAATCAGTGCACTTAACTGCTGTTCCATCTCTTTCAATCCCTCTCCTAATTTTTTAAACATAGAATAACATTCCAATAAGTATTTCAATACTTCCTTTTTGGTAATTATTCCATATCTTTCATTTTATATTGCTTTTAGTTGGTTTCCACTGTTTCTTATTCTCCTACTTTTTGAATGAGTTGTGTTTATAATGGGTGCTACGCACTATGGTTTATTTTGTTTTGCTTTGTTTTGAGACAGGGTCTCCCTGTAGCTGGCCTGGAACTGGTTCTGTGGACCAGACTGGCTTTGAGCTCCCAGAGATCTGCCTAGCTCTTTCTCCCAAATCTGGGATTAGAGGCATGAACCACCATGCCAGGCTTGAATTACATTTTTGCTGGTGATTGTTTTGATAAATACACCAAACATTCATTTGGGGACATGTGGTGGTTAATCTTGTCAACTGGATCTGGAATTAACTGAAATGAGAGGATTTCTTGATTAGATTATTTGAAGCTAGAAGACCCACTCTAAATGTGTGCATCACCTTCTAATGGCAGTACATATAAAAGGCCATGACAGAAAGGATCTTTTATTTTTGTATTGTTTTTTTATTGGGACTATATATAATATACATACATTATATGTAATATTTATATATTCATTTTATAAATCCTTTTTCTTTAGAGAATCTTGACTAATAAGAGACATCATCAATTATTTTAGGAAAAACTCCCATGACAGATCAGGAAAAATGGCTTAGAATTTTAGAGCACTGGCTGCTTTCCCAGAGGAATCCAGTTTGGTTCCCAGCACCCACATGGCACCTAACAAGCATCCATAGCTCCAGTACCAGGGGCCTTCATGCCCTCTTCTGGCCTCTGTGGGCACCACATGACATATGGTGCACTTACATCCATGCAGGCAAACCACTCATACACGAAATAAAATAAAATAAAATAAAATAAAGTTTACCATTTAATAAGTTAATTACATGACTGAATTACTCATTTTCTGATTTTGAAATTTACTAGGCAGATAAAGTTCAATTTTTATTCCAGAATGTTTCTAACCCACTACTGAGGCAGAAAACCTTTGAAGTACTCTAATTGATGTTCTTTTTCATGAGAGTTTTTCATTGTATCATACTGAACAAAAAGAATCTTGAATTCAGTATGGACTCCAGGCAGAGGCCCCTCTTGTCATTCCTAGTCATTATTTATTCTCCTAGTCTCAAAGAGTTTGGTCACATACATGCAGTAATCATTAATCAGATGAACACAGAAAGGTTAGCCTACAAATCCCAGGTTTTCTCTTTACAATATTTTCCCTCTGTATTTCAATCATGAGTATTTAGTGTTCATTTCTGATGACTCTCAGGTCTAATTCTTCAGTTGAACAAGACCAGAGAGTTCATTTCAGTTCTAACTTTCTAAGCTTTAGTGGGAAAATTTTTTCCCTGCTACTCTTTTTTGTCAGACACCAAAGTGCTTTATGGGCATTTACCAATGGATATTGACTCTGAAAGTCTGGTGCTTAGAAGAAATCTGGCTAAGTTTCTTTGCTAATTCTGACTATATCTTTGTCAATTTTCTTGAACTACCAATCAAATACATGTAATACTGAAGTCATCACAGCAATATTCTGGAGAAGAATATGTAGAAATCTAAGTTAAGGACTATGTTGGTTAGCTTTAGAAGTCAACTTGACCCCTGGATAGATATGAAAAGAATTGGGAAATTTCCTCCATTAGACTGGTTTGTGGCCGTGTCTGTAGGGCATTTTCTCAATTGTTGAGTGATGTGGGAGGGCCCAGGCTACTGTGGGTGGTTCCACCCCTGGGCAAGTGGGCCTGCATTACATAAGAAAGAAGACTGAACATGGGCTCAGGGAGCAAGCCAGTAAGCAGTGTTCCTCAGTAGTCCATGCTTCATCAGCTCCTGCCTCCAGGTTCCTCTTCTGAGTTCCTCTGAGATGTCAGCCAAATAAACTGTTTCCTCCCCACGTAGGCAATGGTAAGTGTGTTTTGGCACAGCAATTGAAGGCAAACTAGAACAAGGATTATGAACGATTTCCATATTTAAAGGGAAGTGGGATGAAATAACACCCAGGATGATGATGGAGAATGGATTCCTGAGACACAGGGAGAGACCAATAGCTTTCACAGAAAATATTTTATTCTGGTTATTATTGGCCCAATACATCGTCTCTCAAATTAGCAACTTAAAGCCACAATAATTATCACACAGTCTTAGAGTTTCTTTGGTTCTGAAATTCAATAAAGGATTAAAAACAAAGTTCTGCAGTAATTATGTCTCATGAGTTTTGGTCAGAAATAGCTGGAGCTATAACAGATGGGAGTCCAAGTGGAATGGGATAGATGAGTCTTTCTTTTTAATAAATGTCAGGTAGATTATCATCACATGATTTGTCCATATGGGCTGGTCTGAGCCTTTGAAAACCTGGCAGGATTAGGTATATCAGCTGTGCTGCACTGTGGCTGACAACAATTTAACTTATTCTAATGAGCAAGGTGAAAAATATGTATCAACCTTTGGACCTGGCCTTGGAAGCTCTATGCTTCCACACTTTCTTTATCAAAATGACAATAAGGGCTCTCCATAGTCAAGAGTAAAAGCACAGAGGCCCCCTCTCCATAGAACATATATAAAGTTACATTGTAAAATAGATATGTGGAATGGGAAATATTGTTGAAGCAAACTTTGGAAAATATGATCTGTCATTGTAGTTTCAGAAAAGGAACAATTTTAACTTGAAATAAAAAGGAATTACTGGGGCTGGAGAGATGGTTCAGTGGTTAAGAACACTGACTCTTCTTGCAGAAGACCTGGGTTCAAATCCCAGCACCCACATGGCAGCTAACAACTGTCTGTAACTCCAGCTCTAGGGCATCCCACAGCCTTTCCTGTCCTCCATGGGCATTGCATGACATGGGTGCACTTACCTACATGCAGGCAATACGCGCATACTCATAAAATAAAAATAATAAATAAAATATAAAAAAAATTAAAGGAGGAATTACTACATTACTACAAAAGCCTATGTTAAATGAACACTTAAGAATGACAATTGGGGTTTGGAGAGATGGCTCAGCAGTTAAGAACACTGGGTTTTCTTGTAGAAGACCCAGGTTTGATTCCCAGCACCCATATGGCAGCTAATAACTGCCCCATTAACTCCAGTTCCAGGGGATCCGACAGCCTCTTCTGATCTCCACGGGCATTGCATGACATGGGTGCACTTACCTACATGTAAGCAATACATGCATACACATAAAATAAAAAATAAAAATTAAAAAAAATGACAATTGTAGGTATCCACTAATAGTCACTGACACTTTCCGTTTTAGCAGTTTTCTTTTGTTAGGTACATAAAAAATAACAGATGATAAGCAAAATGAGTTTTTTAAAAAAGACACAGCTTTCCCATTTAAAATGCCCTCATTTCTCCCATTTCTCCCTTGATAATATCTGTCTCCTATGGTCCCATGTCTCCTGAGTTCCTTCTTTTTCTTTATCTAAAAGACTCTTTGTATAACCCTCCTTCTCCCCTCCCATTTAAATAACCCCACTTTTATTCATTTCTCTGTTAGCAACACCTGTCTCCTACTGTTCTCTCTCAGGTTCATTCTTTCTCTTTACCTCCCTGGTTCCTTTTCATTATTCTGGTTCCTGAAGTTATGCCTGGATACATACTCACTTAAAATGATTTTTTCTAGGATCCACATATGAGGGAGAACACATGCCATTTGTTTTCTGAGTCTGTGTTACTTCACTTTGTATAAAAGTTTCTAGTTCCATCCATGTACCTTCAAATTTCATGATTCTACGTTACTTTACCACTGAGTAGTGTAAATGTACCACATGTTCATTATCCACTTGTCAATTGAGGGGCACTTAGGTTGCTTCCATCTCTTAGCTATTGTGAAAAGAGCAGCAAAAAACATGGATGTACAAGTGTCTCTGCAATATGACTCTATGGTAATGGTGTCAGCATACACAAGTCCCATGCAAACAAAGCTCAAGCAGACAAAAACCCAGCATAGAACTGAGAAAATGAATATCAGACTCCAATCTTATCTGAAGAAATATTGGCAACTGATTGCTGCTAGGTAAAGAAACGCTAACCTTCCTAAAACAAGGGACTCTAGATTGGCTAACTAGACCTCAGCAGATGGGCTTGCACTGGGGAATATGAGAACACTGACTTGACAGCGTGGGCCTTAACAAGGATGACAAAGTATATGGGGTCCAGTGGGGAAGCTACAGGAGGGTGCCGGTGGGGAATGAGGTATAAAGATGATTGAATGAGATGTTCTGTATGAAATACATAAAAATTCAACAAAAACAAATTTAAAAAATGTAGACATGGTCCCGGAGAGATGGCTCAGCAGTTAAGAGCATTGGCTGCTATTGTAGAGGACCCAAGTTCAGTTCCCAGCACTCTCATAGCAGCTAACAAGCATGTGTAACTCCAGTTCCAGGGAATCCAACACTGTCTTCTGACTTCATAGGCACTGGATGACAGGTGAACTTATACACATGCAGGCAATACACTCAATACACTCATACACATAAAAAAATAAATGAACTATTGAAAATGAGAAAAGAAAGAAAATATTACTGCGATTGTCCCAATTTTTATAATAGAATATTCTGTTCTCCACATTACTTCTAACTCTTTCTTTCCTTTTTGTTAAAACCCACTCTTATAGGTGCTAGTTAACAGAGTATTGTCATTTCAATTTGCGTTTCCAAGATTGCTAGCGATGTGGGGCACCTGTCACATACCTTTGTCTATTTGTCTGTCTTCTTCCAGAAAAATGTCTATTTCTTTTGTCAACTCTTTATTAAATTATGAGTTTCCTGTAGATTTTTGTAGTAGCTTAATAACCTGATATACAGTTTGCAAATATTGTCTCAGTCCACATTTTCCTTTTCATTTTGTTGATTTTACATTCTTTGATGTGCAGAAAAGGTTTTATTTGATATGTTCCCACATATTTCTTTGTTTTCATTGTCAAAGCCAAAAATAAAAACACTGTGAAAGATTTTCTCTTGTTTCCGTATAAGACTTGTGTAGTTTCTCATCTTTTCTTACATCTTTAATATAGTTTTCTCAGTACTGTTTATTGAAGAGACTATCTTTTCCCATTGTGAAGTCTTGGTGCCTTTGTTGAAAATTAGTTGACTAAAAATGAATGGATTTTTTTATGGGCTTTCTCTTAAGAAAATGTAAGTTAATATAACCATGTGGAAAAAAGTTTGGAATCCTCAATAAAAAAATGAAAAGAGAATTGCTATGTAATCCAGTAATTCTTCTTGTGGATAGGAATGAAAGAAAAATTAAAATTAGTATTTCAAATAGTTATCTACACTCCTAATGTTTAGTTCAGTGTTATTTACAATACCCAAGATACTGAAACAACCTAAGTATCCACTGATGGATGGTTGGATAAAGAAGTTGTGGTATTTAATCCAGTTAGTCTTAAAAAGAAGAGAATTTGAATAGTATTTATAAGCTCGCAAGAAAATCTGCTAATTAAAATTAGTAAGATAAAGTAAAGTGCTACATGATCTGACTTATTTGTGTAACCTACAAATTGTTGAAATCATAGAAGCAGAAAGCCAAACATTGGTTATAAGGGGCAGAGATAGAATGGAAGAAATGGAAAGCTGTTGGTGAAAGGATGTAAAGAATGAATCATATAAGATGAACATTCTAGAGACCAAGTAAAATCATGAAGACTACATTTAAAAATACTGTGCTACATAATTAAAATTTGTTAAGAGAGCAAGGTCACAGTGGCAGCAGATCTGATGTCCATTAAGCTTGTTCTTCTTGATAGACCTTGTTGCTGCTTCTTCCAAGGAGATGAACTCTATGTCCTCAGACAGCAAAGGAGAAAAACTACTACCTCAAGCTCTTTTATAAGAGCCCTAACCTCACTTATGAGTGTTCATATTGGTGATTAAGTTCTAACATATGCATTTTGGTGGACACATTCCGAACCTAATGTAATGCAGAGTTCAATTTTGGGGGGCTTATTGTAATATCCCAATAAATACCCTCATTTTAGTTTGTCTCTTGCTCTAGGTGCCTAACTATGTTCTTCTTTGAAAACATTATGCAGCAGATTTTATGTACATTTTCCACCGAGGACCCTAGGTCTCACAAAGGTTGGATGTATCAGGTAAACTCACTCACCTAATACTGGAGCTTTCCTGTGTCTGGCCTTGGTTCCAAGGCTGTTGCTCCTTCACTACTCTGTGATGCTGTAAGATCAATGCTTGCATATTTTATTTTTCCTTATTATCAATTAATAATAGTAGTAATCCATTAAATTTGGAATGATTTTAGATTCTATAACAGAAGTAGAAGTCTTGATTTTTAGTCATGTTTCATCACTGACTGCTACAAAACAACCCGGTGTGCAGTGGCACATAGCAATCGACCTGATCCTAGCAACATAAATGTTTAAAGTATTTGGTTTTGAAAACACATATCTAGATCCAATGATTTTTCTTGACTAGTTTGCAGAAATGTGTGTTTTCCCATTTTTACCTTGGGAATTATTTATTATTTTGAAAATGATTTTCTTTTGTATGTCATAAAGTCGAATATTTGCAGATTTACTCAACCGTTTATAATAGGATCCAGAGGAACTTGTAGTAAATACAGAATGGCCTCCAAACACATACTATCTGTAGGAAAGGTCAGAACCTCACAGTGATTTTCACTGAACCTTAAAGACAAGCAGGTTTGCTCAACACTGCTGCAGCTTAGCTCAATGCAATTCCAGCCCGCAAAGAGCAGTAAAAGGAAAAGAATATTTGAAGCAGGTTGTAATAAGCTGTTCTCACTGTATGTTTTTCCCCCCTTTCTACCGTAGAAACCCCCAAAAATGTATTCATTCATTAGTTCGGTACAAATAATCCATTAAGCCAAAATGTGCATATGGTAATATTTCTTATAAATTCATAAAAAAGACTAAAAGAAAATAAAATTCTTTTGCTTCTGAGATAGTAAATATTAATTAGTTGAATGAAGTAGCAGGATCTGTATCTGAGGGTATCAAGTTTGACTGGGTTATGAGGGGAGGGATATAAAAAGATGCTGAAATGTTTTAAAAACTTACTCCTGCTTTAGAAATACATTCCACCTTCACATAATGCTCTTATTTTGTCTTCTAAATATGGAAATTTTTACTCTATTTTTTTCTTGTACAAATTAAAATATTACAATAAAGTAAATTTGTATGATTTTCTCTTGTTAATCTGTCTTTTGCCAGTTCAATTCATAGACCTTAGCCACAAAACTCAGGAGGAGAGCAAAAAAAATCTTTTCTTCCTTATACTATTATATACCAAGTATTGAGCTAATAATCATATTTCATAATTAACACTATGAAATAAGCAATACTGTTTGACTACTATTTGCATATAATCTTTTGATCTACCTGTTTCATCTGTGTAATTAGGAAAATGTTTTCTGATTTGCATGACTTAGGCAGTATGTATTGGTAATTATATCTGGCAACAAGGTTTTTATATTAAGAAATGAGAGCATTTGTGTGAAAGATGATGAATAACAGTGCATGTAATGTGAACTCACTCTGAATTCCCACCATAGTTCTTTACTATGCATTACAATGGAATCACAAGCAACTGACTCTGCCATGGCTTAATAATGAACCTAAGGAAGTAGTAACCCATGTAGAGTTAAGTCCTTATCAGTGTTACTGTGGTAAGTTACAAATCAGGTTTACCATAAGGAATTGTAGTTGCTAGCATCTGTTTTACACAGGTGACATCTAAAGAGATATTGAATTAAAAGTGCTTTTCTATCCATAGACTTCAGGTAACTCTTAGAAAATTCAATTGCATTTTAGAAATATTTTATTTACTATTTTTACTTTATGTGTATGCGTGTATTGCCTGTACGTAAGTAAGTGCACTTGTGTTGTGCAAAGCCCACAGAGGACAGAAGAGACTGTCGGATTCCCTAGAACCGGAGTTACGGACAGTTGTTAGCTGCCATGTGGGTGCTGGGATTCAAATCCGGGTCTTCTTCAAGAACAGTCAGTTTTCTTAACTGCTGAGCCATCTCTCCACCCCCCAATTGCATTTTTAATCAGCGTGAATCCTGTATTTGGATCTTAATACACACCACATATATGAAGTAAAAACTACCTCCTTGCCCCAAAATATTGAGGCCAGTCACATATTACAATATTCTTTTAGGGGCTGGAAAGATGGCTCAGCAATTAAGAGGACTGGCTGCTCTTGCAGAGGAGCCAGGGTTCAATTCCCAGCACCCACATGGCAGCTAACAACCTTCTGTACTCCATTCCAGTTCCAAGGAGTCTGTTGTCCTGTTTTGACCTCTTCAGGCATTGCATGACACAATTGCACTTACATACATGCAAGCAATACACACATACACAGCAGATAAAAAATAATAAATTAAATATTTTAAATAATATTCTTTTAGTCATTGTAGCTTGGTTGTCCATTATAACAAAGACCTTCAAAAGAAGAATATATGAGCATCAGTTGGAAGACTGGGCAAACCAATGGCTTGCTGGAGAGAATATCAAGACAAATTAGCCACTCAGGGTGGCTATTTTCAAAGCTATTGAGGTGAATTGAGCAAGAATGTGTCTTTTCATGTTTTGATAGAGGTAGTTATTGTATGGCCCCTTGAATTTCCTTGAAAAGCTATTCACTGCTTAAAATTATGATAGGGAAAATGTACAGGAATATAATGTTATAAAGGTATGTTATGAATATGTAGTGCAGATACCTGTGTTGTTTTACTTCTATTTGAAAGTCTTAGCCATCAGGATTTGTTACTTAATTTTATCCTTGTTGTATTTTATTAGTAATCCTCTCCCATTAGAAAGAAGATAAAGCTACAACAAAACAAATGCAGAAGAAACAATACAAGCAATTCACACACAAACATGACCTTATCATTTTACCAGGCTCTGTGGACCTCACAAAGCAACTGGATTAACAATGTATTTGGGCATTTTGAACCAATCTTGGGCAATGTTGGAACATTCCAGGGAAAGTGCTTGGCACATAGTCAACTGTTAATTGTTTTACTGTGCAGATAATGAGCATCTACACATGGTTCCTTTAGCAATTTTAGCTACTGAGAAGCCTATGCATTACTGTTCCCTTAAAAAAGAAATCGCCCTATAGCTTTGCTGTTGTCTTTGCAATTGAACTAATTTCTTCTGTACTTACTTGTATGTAGATACTGTGAGTAATTTTAGGCTCTGCCTACACACAAACAAAAACAATTTTGTCTAATCTACCCTTGCTCTACTTCTTTCTAATAATTTCCATCTGAAAACCAAATACGTTACCTTAAGCACACTTTGACAGGCCTCTAAGAGCCTAGGTTTCTAGGCAACCGAGACTAAGGCCAAGACAAAGGAAACAGTTCCTTACTTCAACTGTCATAGCAAAAGGGAGTCCTTCATAATGCATAATGCTCACAGAAGTCACAGAGCATTTGATTTAATTTTTTATAAGCTATCCTAAAAGTCTCATCTTTTCAAATAATCATTTTTCTGTAGTTATTGTTTGATTTTTCCCCTTCTTTAACTAATAAATCATCAAGTTTAATAATGTTTCATTCCCCCTGGGTTAATAAATAATACAGTTTTTCAAATCATACTCCATTAGTTTCTGTCTTCTCTATTTGGGAAGTCTGTTCAGATAACCATATTCCAAAACAATCACAGGTAAAAAAAATCTTACTAACAAGGCAGTACACAGCATTTCTATATTATCCAATATCTGTAATCACAAGTATTATAAATATAGAGTGATGACAGTTAAGGCCAGTTTTCCTTCTTTCCTTCAGGTTGTAACAGAGAATTTAAAAAACTCATCTATGACATAGAATGACAAAAATATTGTCGAACCTGAGGCTGGTCATGATGGGGCACACCTTTAATCCCAGCACTCCAGAGGCAGAGGCAGGCAGATTTCTGGGAGATCAAGCCAGCCTGATCTACACAGCGAGTTCCAGGCCAGCTGGCTGCAGGGAGACCCTGTCTCAACAGAAGCACATCAAGAATGTTGACTACTGTTTGTAATAAAACATTATTTTATGTAATTTCTTGATAAATGGCTGGATTCAGAGTCATGAACTCTTGCTTCCTGAATGGATACTAGGAAGAATGAGAAATCAAATCACTCAAACTGTTATGTCTACTTTTCTGGCATGAATACCATTTAATGGAATCAAAACACAGTTCTCATTCCCTAGCAGCAAGCAGAGCACCTGGGTTATAACGGCCCCAGAAAACTATAACAAACAAAGACCCTTAACCATTACAGTTCATATTTTTGCTGGAATTTTAGGAAGTTTGTTTTGAAGAATCCGATTAGAGAACTGAAACACTTGTTGCAAGGCCTCAGGCATCAAATCACTATTTGATTCAGAGACGATGACTCTCTTGGATCATGAGATTGATTGCAGTGAGTTTAGCGATAATACAGAGCCCTGAAAGCTGGGGTATATAAAGAGACAAGGAAAAATCGACAAGACCAAAGTAGATGAACCTAGAGAAGCAGAGGAGAACGAGGACGTGAGTAGAGATTTGTTAAATTCCTTCATGAGGTGTGGCTATTTCCAAGGGGAATGGGATGAAGCTTCAATTCACTTTGGGCCAATTTGTTTGAGAAGAAAACTGTGAAATGGTCATAACGAATCTAGGACTGGAAAGCAGAGAATCAAATAATGAATTGTGATTTCAGAAAGAATAACTTGTTAAAAGGGAAGCACCAAAGCAGAATTTTGAAAAACTTCTAAGAGAGATGTAAAGGGCCTTCAGAACCCCTTTGATGTGGACTGTAATTCATGAGAATTGTTCACATATGCAAAAGATTAAACACTAGCAACAGAACCAAGTCAAGTAATCCATTACTTCAGCTCAGAAGAAAATGAGACAAAATGCTAAGTGCACATCAAGGGTCAGAACTGGGAAAACATTGTTTGGGAGAGTACCAAGAATCTGAACATCTCATCTTGGAAATAAGGTAAAATAATACTTTTCACTTTCTGAAGAAAGAAAAAACACAAGTTGATATTGGCAGAAACCACAGAATATTTCTACTGTGTTATGGATGGCAGGCCAAGGTTAGTCATGTAACAATATACATATATGTCCTTTCCAGTGTATGGATGTGCTTATTCTAATAAAATGCTTATTGTTCACAGAGATTCATGTTATTAGGTTTGAAAGCAGTCTTGGGGATGGCTCCTTACCACCTCAATTTTCTATTTACTCTATTCAGTTGTGGTGATTTTTATTACTTATCTTCAAATTGACTGATCCTTTCGTTTTCTACACTCTGCCTTGGGGCATATGCTTTGCATTATAAAACACATTTTGTTCCCCAGATTTGTCCTTTCATCTTCCATATCTTTGCTGAGATATCCACAGTTTTCTGGTACTTTCATTTGCTTCTCATGTTTGTTGTTGAAGCACTTTTGGGACTACTTGAAAAGCTCTGCCATTAATGAGTCTGGCATTTGCTCATTTCTGCCCCTTCATATGATTATTGTATGTGCTCATTCAATTTGGTTCTATTTGATTCTTAATATGACAAGTAACATTAACATTGTACTGAAATCATGACTGTGGTAGTAAGTTACAGGGTTGGCCTCTTCCTGCTTTCAACCATTGGAGGAACTATGTATCATGTCATGGCTGTTGGGGAGGAACAAAAGTACAATTTCTCCACTTAGTCTACCTTAATATCCTGGGCAGTGGGGTTGCATGATGGCTTAGAATTTCTGAAGGCGGGCATTCCAGATCCCATTGGACCTGTACTGGTACTAATTTGGCTGGGATAGGAACATGTCACCTCACTGATCCTGATGTGCCCTGTTGCCACAGGGCTGTGGTGGGCATGATGCCACTTTGCTGCTGAGTGGTACTGAAGGCAATGAGCTTCTTTGGGTCCCAAGGCAGTGAAGTGCTACTGAATACCAAATTTCATGCTAGAAAATTGCATATATAATTTATGTGAAAAGATACCTTTCTCTTTCTATCATCCATAAAACTGGCTATTCATGGCATTTTCTAAGATAGGAAATAAAAATATAGACACAGGGATAGAGAGATGGTTTAGAACTAGCTTCTCTTGGAGAGGACCCAGGTTCAGTTCCCAGCACTCACATGGTGACTAACAACCATCTGGAATGCCAGTTACAGGGGATCTGATGTCCTATTCTGACCTCTGCAGGCACTGCATAACATGGGTGCACTTACATACATGCAGGCAATACACTCATACAGTATATATATATATATATATAAAATATATATATAAAATGTAGACACATCAATGATAGTCATGGCACTGTGAGAAAAGAGATAGCCAGCTTCCTCTCTTACCTTTAAGAGTTTGAAATGCTTGTTTGCGTTGTGTTTAGGGATTCTTTTTGTCATTCTTCTTGAGAGCAATGGAAGTATATCTGCTTTTCCAGAAATACAAGTGTTATTGCTAAGCAACTAAACAAAGTGAATAGAGCCACAAGGACATGTGTGGCTACAACAGAAGTCTAATGTGTGTGTCTTTGGAGTCTTGAACGGACAGACAAAATTATCTTCTGCCATAAAAAACTAGCTAAAGAAGTAATTAAATTCAAAGTACACTTTAATATCAATGAATACCAAAGTGAATTCTTTGCTAAAGCAAGCTCTCTGAAAAGATCAATAGTATTGGAACTTTTAAGCCAGACTAATCACAAATTAGATTTTTAAAAAGATACAAATGAGTGACATTAGAAAGAAAGGGACAGAATCACTACAGATCCTCAAGCCATTAAAAATGTGAGATGCTATTCTATAACAACTTTGTACCCATGTATTCAAATGCATAGATAAAACATGTCAATTCCTTAAAAGGTATAATCTGCAATAACTTAAGAAACTGAAGACTGAATACCACTATATCCAATAAAAATTTAAATTCTATTTTAATATCTCCCTCAAAATGAAATTCCATTTCCATATGGTGTCACCTATGATTTACATTAAATACAAAAAAGATGCTAGCTTCTTATCTGCTACCACATAGTAGGGTCTAATGATAATTTACTTTGTATGTGAAAATAGGCAGAAAGAATGGATTTTGAATGTTTTTAACACAAGGAAATGATAAAGGTCTGAGGATATAGATGTGTTTACTTTGATTTACAGTTCATACTGCATATATATGTTGAGACATTGCATGGTACTACAAATACAGATATAAATTTTGATTTTATGTATCATAAATCACAAATTTACATTTTTGAAACTTTGAAAAAATTAATCTCATGAAAAATCTCCCAGAATATGTATAATAGGAAGAAATATTTCCAAATTTATTATTTTACGTTATCTTGCCCTGATATGAAAACCAGAAAATATAAATATAAGAAAAGGATCAGACCATTTTCCCTCAAAAACATAAGTATAAAAATTATAAATAACATTTTAGCAAGTGCAATCCAATATAGCTTAAAATGGACAATCTCCCAGGAATTCAGCATTTTTTAAATTTCAAAATTAATCAGTATAATTCATAATATTACCAAACTGAGTTAAAAAATAAAATCTCATATAATCATCACAAAGATGATGAAAAACATTTTAAAATCTTTTTATTTCTTTTAAGTATTCTCAGTGAAATGAAATGGATGCTTTCTCAGCTTGAAGAAAACATTTACCAAAATTCTACAACTAACATTAGTATAATGTAAAGGAGTAAACATTCTCCCCTAAGATCAAGAACAATATACAAAATCCTAGCTCTAAGAGCAATATAATGTAAAGACTAAACATTTCTTCCCTAAGATCAAGAAACAGACAAATATATCACTTTCTACTCTCCAAAATTATTGAACATTACATTGAGGTTATTATAGTCAATGTGGTGCTATCAAAAAACTAAACAACAACATACCATGCAGATGCAAGTAGAAACAAATGAGCCTGTCTTTCTCAGTTCACAGAGTCACTAGTGTAAGCAATTTCATGGAATTTTGGGAAAGTTACTAGTAGGAATGTCGGCTGTAGGAGCAGCATTGAAAATCTGACCAATAAGAGTTTTATGAAAAATCAACTGATTAAAATAAAAGCATCATTAAAGTATTATCAAAATAACTCTATAATTAGGGGTAAATTTTACAAATGATTTGAAAGAGATACAAAAGGTTGTTGATGTATACTGAGGAAGGCCTACAAGTGAAACGATATCCTATTTTTACAGTTGCACACACTCAGTCATCAGAATGTTCATTCCCTATTTTATCTGTAGATTGAGCGCTGTTCCTCTGCCATCTCTAGCAAGATACAAGACAAATGATTCTGAATTTCATATAGAAGTATAAAAGCTCTCCGATTGCTAAAGTATCATTAAAAAACCCCAAATTGTTTAACAAATACAATCTGATTATAATAATTGGTTAAAGAAACTAAAACAGTATCGTGTAAACATAGGAATCTATATCAAGGTAAGTAAATAAGGCATTCAGGAAGGCCAGGATTAGACCTATGAGCGCATGAGCAATGTGATTTAGGCAAAGGCTGAAATCGAATAAGGAATGGCATTTAACAGATACTCTGAGAAGTGAAAAATGGAGGGAGTCAATTCAAGACAAGACTGAAGTTCAAAACTTTCATCATATTACATACAAAAATTGATTTATATGCTGAATGTAAATCCTAAAGCTAAAAATTAAATAAGAAATATATGAGGAATCTTTTGTGGTCTTGAGTTTGGATAAAGATCAAACAATACATACAAAAATAGCTTATACGCAGAAATGAAAAAAATGTTCAAGATCAAATATCACATTCAAAGATGGTCAACATGATTATTTATTAGAAAATGCATTTCAAAATATGATTGTGGCATTAAACACCTGTTAGCGCATCTAAAATGAAAAAAAAATCCAACCACAATAAGCTTTAGATAGAACCCAGAGGAAACCTAACTTTCACATGTACTTCTGGTGAGGAAGTAAAATGGTACAACTATTTACCAGATTTCCTAGGCAGTTTCACTCAACACTAACTGAACATAAAAATATTCATGTGATCTAGTCATTTCATTCCTAGGAACTGATCCAAGAGAGGGAAGCTCTTCTGTAAGACCTGTGCACAAATATTTAGCGCTTTGTGTGTGAATTTTTGCATTGATGTATATTTTCAGCATGAAACCACTCAAATGTCCATTAATAGGTGAATAGATAAATTGCTTTATATCTATACAGAAGAATTCTAATAAGAAAAATTTAAAAATAATCTAATTTTTTTTGGTGGACATGAATTCTTTCAGCCTATTCATGTCATGGAAAATTTTATGTTCCCCTTTGACTATGCTAGACAAAGAATTCGTAGGTGGCTTTTTACTTGCTTTTATATTTAGACAGGGTTTCACCATTTAGCCCACTGAAGCATGGAACCCTACTCTGTGTCTCATTCTGGTTTTGTACTTGTAGCAATCCCCTTGACTCAGTGCTAGAATTACAGATATAAGCCACCATACTTGGCTCAGAATTTAATTTTTGATATGAACTGTATGCAGAAAATAATCTCAGAATTAATATGCTGAAGCCATATAAAGGAAATATCCTATGATCAATTTGTATATTATGAGAAACACAAACTAATTCATCCTGATAGTAAGATTAATGGTGGGCCAGGAAGGTGGCTGAGTGAGTAAAATCTTTTGAAGACAACCCTGATGTCCTGAATTCCATTCACACTACCCATGCAGTGGAAGGAAACTGACACTCTCAAGTTTTCCTCTGAAATCCATACACATGCCTTGGCATGTACACACACACATACACACACACTAAATAAATATTATAAAAAAATTTTAAAAGAAAATATTAACAGTTGTCTTATGATAGCTCGAGTAGGTAGGGACAGGTGGACAGGTGTACAGAATGATAAGAGAATATGTGATGCTTTTAAGTATTTGTGTCTATTCATTAAATTGATTGTGGTGATAAATTTTTATTCTATTTTTATTTCAGAACATCAAATAATATTTAAAATATATTCTATACTTCTTGTTATGCTTAATCTGAAATTCAAAAGCCTGAATTATTTTTAGAAAATTATGAACACAGACATACAACCACCCCACCCACACAATGGTGGTAATGAAAAGTTAGGTAAATGGTACAGGTTTATTCTGAATTAAGCTATTTTTAACTTAACTTAATAAACCCACAGAGCAATTTGAGACAACTGGGATATCTTTCCAAAGCTCTTGTAATCAAGTAGTGTTACTGGATTTTCACTTTTGTTTGAATTTACTTTGTTTTGGATTTCTGTCTTGGTGCTGAAAAGTATATGAATCACTACTTATTTAGCTTTAAATGGCATGTCAGGTTTCCACTCAATTTTACAACTAGCATTATGCACTCATTTTTATTTGACCCTTTGACAATGCCATGCACATAGATGCTAGATTTTGGTCATTTTCACACTGCCCTATTACCCTATCTTATCCTCTCTCTTCCACTGAAACCTTTTTATTTTGCTCTCTCTTTTTTAAATTTAAAATTCTTTAACATATTCAATAACAATTAGTTTCATTATGTCTGCCTGCCTGAACTTGAGTTAGGGGTTATCAACTAGAACATGGGTAATAATCAGTGGTTATGCTACTAAAGAACATGAGCCTTCTCCCCCAGCACCCGTTAACTGCCCATAATCCCTCAGTGAAGAGTGGGACTTCAGGAGACCTGCTCCATTCATGAGAAAATAATGGCTGTCCCAGTCTTGTTCAGGTGACCATAGCTGCAGAGAGTTCATGAGGGCAATGGTCACATCATGTGCTGTTTTGGAGCACTGCTCTCCAAACTCTAGCCCTTGTTTCTATATCTGGGTTCTAGTTAGCTTTTTGGTGTGATAAACACCATGACCAAAAGCAGCTTGGTGGAGGAAATAGTTTATTTGATTTACAGGTTACAGTCTGTCATTGAGGGATACCAAGGCAGGAACTCAAGGTAGGAGATTAAAGCAGAAACCATGGAAAAAAGGTGCTTACTGTCTTGTTTCCAGGCCCACCTGCCTGAAGATGATCCTGTTCACAATGGGAGAGGCCCTCCTATATCAATTAGCAATCAGGAAATACCTATACCTATCCATACGCAACACTTGTTCACAGGCCAATCTAATGGAGTCTGATGGAGGCAAGTATTTAAATGAGGTTTCCTATTCCCAGGTGTGTCAAGTTGACAACCAAGATTAGTCATCACACCCTTTCTCTGTGATGTTTCCTCAGCATTGGAGGGGGTGATATGTATCCTATCAATTAGCAATCAAGTTTATCCATCAGTTTACAGCCACTTATTCCCCACACTGACCAATTGCAATTCTATGCATTAACCACATGCAATAAAAAAATAAGGACTGGGCTGAAGGCTGAGAGCAGAACTAATCTGAGAGCAAGGCCAGGGGTTGGGAGGGAGTGGGAGGGGCTAAGTGGAGTCACATCCTTAACTTGTTCTTAAAAAAAGTAGCACACCAGGGATGGAGGATTGGCTCAGCAGTTAAGAGCACTGGCTGCTCTCACAGGGGACCCAGGTTCAATTTCCACCATCCACATGGTGGCTAACAACCATCCATAACTCCAATTGCAGGGGATCTAATGCCATCTTCTGATCTCAGAGGGCATTGCATGACAGGGGTGCACTTCCATACATGCAGGTAATGCACTTATACACATAAAATAAAAACAATAAATAAAATATTTTTAAAATTAGTATAATAATTTCTTTCTATATTTGTGATGATAATGTGAATTTATAAGACTTTCTACGTCACTAACAGAAACAGCTTTCTTTCAAGTCTTCAAAAAAACAGCCCTAGACAAATGTATTTTCTTACGACGTGCTAAATATGAATTCTTATATTGATCGACAAGTAAATATAGACTATTAGACTATTAGAGTTCCACAACTGTTCACACAGCAATTAAGTATCTGTGAAAGGCCCAACTCTAAGTGACACATCTACAATGGAACCTTTAGACCTAAGGCTCACGGAACACAATGGAACAAGGGATAGAGGAATACTAATGTATCTCTCAACTCTAATCAGTAAAATTCCCTCATGCAGCAGAGGACAATGAATCCAGGGCTCAGCAACCACTGTGGAAGAGAGGGCAGAAAGATCAAAAGAGCCAGGGAAGACGTGCATGACCATGTGGAAATGGAGTCTTACAGGCTCCTTGGACCTTGCTCATATGAACCTACAGCAATGGTGACAGCATGCACAAGACTCGCGCAAACTCAAGGAGTCAAACCCAGCACAGAATGGACAATGGACAGCAGGCCCCAATCTCAGTAGAAGAACTACTGGCAGCTGATTACTGCTGGGTGAGGAAGAACTGATCTTCTTAAAGGGAGGGGCCCTCGACAGACTGAATAGACCTCAGTGGATGAACTTGCACTGAGGGACCTCTAGGGACACATAATAGTTCTTAACACAAATGACAAAATGCATGAATTCCAGTGCAGGGGGGCATGGGAGGCATGGGAGGGGGGCATGGGAGGGTGCCAATGGGGAAGGGGTATAAAAATAATTATGATATTCTGTATGAAATACAAAAAAATTCAATAAAAAATAGAAACACAAGAATTCAGTAAAAATACATAAAAAATATGTATTCATTCCTACATCTCCAGATGATGAAGAGATTCTTAATTTCTAAGGTCTGTAAATTGCCCAACAAAGCCACAAGCTATTTCTTTATTCATCACAGACTCATATCATAAATTTATAAATTTCCTGGAAACATTTTTATTATTTTTATCCACAATTTGTGTATCATTTTCTCTGTATCTTATACTTTGCAAAACATACACTAAAATATTTACATGAAGTAAAAAACCCTAAATCATGAAAAATTGCCTTACACACAACTATTTGTAATTTATGCTAAAAATAGTTTCAGTTTAATCACCTGCCACTTTTATCAACATGCAACTGGAAGGAAATAGTTTAGGCAACATTCAATTATTTCACAATTTAGTCATTTCATTTCTCCTTTGGGCAAAACATTAAAATTCCATCAATTCATTCCTTTATATGAAAAAAAATATTAGTCAACATTTCCTGTAATAAAGAATCTGGCAATTTTGGCCAAGTTTCTGCCAATAAGCAGAACCAAACTTAGACTGTGAAGGAGTGTGAGCTTAGGGTGGAGAGGTCCTGAGGGTGACATCTCCTCCTTAGGTCCCAGTGAACGATGCTCTGGGATCAACCAAAAACATGCTCTGGTGAAGTTCCCATCCTTCAAATTGAAACCTAAAGGATTCCAAACTGTCTAGGAATAGAAGGAATTAGCAGTAGATACATTATCCCATCATAAAATTACTTGATAATTTTCTCATTCCTCAAATGGATAAAGGTGATCCACAGTGGCCTGTGTCTGTGACCACTAATGGAGTTGACAAATGTTTTATAAAAGATAAGGGCTTCCAAGGTCCAAGATGATTCTGGAAGTTTTCATATGGGGTACATACTCTAGTAAACAAAAAAGAACCCTGATGTATAAGAAGGCAAACAAGAACCATTAGAATGAAGAAAATACATTTGTATCATAGTAAACTTACACATACTTAAAAATCTCAAAAAAGAAACCAGGACCTCTGCACACAAAATGTAAAGTCTCCAAATCCTGTCACAATGACTTGCTTACTAGTTTCTCTGGTGGCTAGCAAATTTGTTGGTATGTAGTCTGTACTCATTAAATATTTATTGGTTAAAAATGTTTGTTAGTTCTGAAAAAAATGATTTGTATTTTCATTACTATTGCAGTAGTTTTGAAAGGGTGAATTCATGTGAAACATGGTGGATCACACTAAAATAATCTTCAAGAATGATGCTTGACCAGTGGAAGAAGGTGAGAGGAGATAAACTATTAGCAATGGGAGAAAAGAGTGGGGGGAGAGTGTGTTCTTAGACAAGGTGTTTATGAGTGGGCAATACCTAAAGTACATTTGGTATTCACTGATGGCTCCTCCAATGGCCGAGCAGCCTTCATGATCAATGGACAAATAAGTCAAATATCTACACCCTTTAGCTCTGCACAATTAGTTGAGATCCAAGCTATTCTTGCTGTGTTCCAAAAAATAACACAGTCCCCTTTTAATCTGTATACCGATAGTGCTTATTTGGCCTTCTCGGTTCCTTTATTGGAGACAGTGCCTTACATCAGCAGAAAGATTAAAATATAAATAAATTAAATATTACCTAGGGAGATATACAGTGTTCGTGAATTTATAATCGGTATTTTAAAAATCTGTTAGTTTCTCAAAATGAATTCAGACAATTGATATATAATACAGAAATGAGATTAAGTTGTGGAAATTTAGTGAGATAATTCTAGAAGCTATAGAAGAATGTAGGAGTTAAGAATAGCCATGTTACCTTTAAGGAAGAAGATTGTACTGAATGTAAATGTGCTGATTTGGGGATTTGTATAAACCTATACATTCTGAGAGCATGTTTGGTAGAAAGTTGGGGCAAAACAACAGTGGGAAAGTAGACATGGGACCAGGGAGATGGCTTAACAGATAAAGGAGGTTGTCACTAATTCTGATGACCTGAGTTTGATTCCTCAGAACCGCATTGTTGGAGGAGAGAATTGATTCCACATGTTAACTTTGACTGCATTAGCATTTACAAAATCCTGTCCATCAGAAGACATCATTAAGAGAGTGAAGATGTAAGCCACAGGATAAGAAAAACAATTATAGCTACAGAACCAGCATGAGGGTCAAAACCAGATTCTATAAAGAGCTCAAAAAGAAAGACAAAAATCCAGTTGAAAAATGATCAAGAATTTTCAAACAAAGCTCTAGCAAAGAATACGTGAAAATATTTCCAACACCATTAATAACTGGGAGGATATAAATACAGGAAATTCTATGATAGGCACATAAAACGATGAGCTGGAAAAGTCTGATAAAATACTTAGTGACCTATGATGGACAAGAATGGTTGCCAAATGATCTTCTATAAGGGATTTACATTAAGCATTTTAGGTAGTGCATATTATAGACTCTGACTCTAGTACTGAGTTCTTTCATGCAACATAAACACAGATAAGGACTGAATATATAGGTATGCCTGTGCTAAAAATTTGGTGCATGCCTTTAAATCCAGAACCCTGGAGGAAGAGGTAATTGTATTCTGTGAGATTGAGACCATTCTATTCTATAGACTTCTGATACAAAGGACTAAAAATGCTTATAGACTGCTCATAAATGTGTACATTTATACAATAATTGGTCATTACCTTTTGAATTAACACTACATATACTATGGTGGTTCTTCATCATCAACTTAATAAGACTGACCAACACAGAGAAGCACTTGTAGGCAGTGATTTTGGAGACGTTTCCAGAAAGGACTAAGGAAGAAGGCAAGATTAGCACTGAAACTCTTTGTCTCTTTTTTGCCTCCCTCCTATATTTCCCTCCCTCCCTCTCTCTGTCCTTCCTTTCCCTCCCTCCCTGCCTCCTTCCTTGTGGCCATGCAGTGCGTTAGTCTCCCATTCCCTTACTACAAGGATAGATTGAACTCTCTATAACTAAGACCTCAAATAAATCTTTTTTCCCTTAAATTGCCTTGCGCAGGTATTCTCTTACAGTGATGAAACACTGACTAACATACATACATTCTCAGGAATTTCACTCTTAGATTATATACCTCTTAGAAATGTGCTCATGGACACCACTTTTGCTAATGAAATAAAAGTGCTACCTCTCACAATTGACATCAGAAGGATACATTTACTGCAATGTGCTAAAATGAAACATTTTAGAGCAATAACTAGGAAAGAAAGGACAGATGAAGTAGCTCACACTATCATAACGATATGAAAGAGGCCAGACAAGAGTACACATTATAAGATTTCACTTTTGTAATTTTTAAAGGACAATTTTATCAAAACTATAAAGTTTACTAGCTTATCAGGTTTATATAAAATTCAAATAATAGAAGCTAAATATTTTCATAAAGAATCAGGACACTGATATGACAGAAGAAGGCACATGGAAAGGTTTCAAAAATTTACCTGTAATGAATTTTGAACTTTGTTGGTGTGGCCCAATAGCTTTCCTTGTTTTAGACACATTTTCACATTTATGCTTGAGTCATAATATGTTGCAAGAATAATTTTTAGAATTTTGCTAAACTTTTTAGATTTACTTTTTTCATAGATAAATGGATATGGATATTCATGCAAGGCAGATGGAACTTCAAATTAAAAAGTTATCTTCTCTACAAGAATATTGAATGCTGCGCCAAGGACTAATTCACAGCATGTCAAGTAACTCTTGTGACTGCGCCAAGTCAGGATCAGAACTTCAGACACACAAAAAAATACATTGCAAATTTTCTATCCTTAGAATGTATTTCAACCACGGTTTGGAGGAGTTGATGTTCTATGCCTAAAATGTTCTAGGGCAGTGAGCAATGAAGTACACACTTTTATTTATTCGAGTGGTTTGCAACCCTACCTGCACATTAAAATCAACCAGCAATTTAAGACAAAACACTTTGATGGTACAATTCTAGCTCAGACTAATTAAATCAAGTTCTCCTGAGGTGTGGAATGGGCATTTTTAAAGTCCCACAGGAGGTTATTATGTGAAAAAGGTTTGAGAACCACTGACCTGCCTGATGACCCCATCAGAAGTGTGTATAATTAAAATAGAAATGGCTGTCTTGCTTCAGTGAAGTGAATTGGGAAAAAATATGAAATGGCTCTGGAAAACTCATATTGAACTCACATAACCTCCTCTTTTTCTTTCTTTCTTTTCCAATTCGGAGAAGATACTTTGTTTTTCAAAGCTCAAAAATTTTAAGTGTCTTTATTTCTCTCCTTTATGAGAATTCAGGAGAATTTTTGTTCATGGAAAAGAAAATAAATACACTGCCCCTCACACTATGTCTTCTATAACTGTGGCCCCAGCATCCAGACTGCTCTCTTGATGACCTCTTGTGAAAGGTTTTGTTAGGATTTTTTTTTCTCTTTCAAAGAAGAAACTTTTCCATTTATTGTATTTCAAATGTGTCCAAAGTCTACTGGTTGTCCCTACTTCTATCTGCTTGACCAAAGAATGCCTCTGTGATAGCTGCATAATGCAGGCACTATGAGAGGCACACTTTGGCAAAATTAGCACTCTGTTTCTGGGATTATATGCTTATTGACCCTTGACCTATACCTTAAACCCTTGGTTTCCTCCCCAAAGACCTGCTGCCTTTTGGACTCAAGCCTCATTTAATAGGAAGTGTAATTTCACAAATATGGCCTATATATTGCTGTAAATTTCTCTGCAAATTCTACAACCTTTCTTTTTAAAAAAGCATTTTATTTATTATTTTAATTTTATGTGCATCAGCATATTGCCTGCATGTATGAAAGTGTACCCCACTCTTGCAATGACCACAGTGGTCAAAAGGGGGTGTCAAATCCTGTGGAACTGGAGTTATAGACAGTTATTAGCTAGCATGTGGGTGTTGGGAACCAAACCTTGGTCCTCTGCAAGAGTAACCAGTGCTGTTGATGCTGAATAATCTCTCCATCCCCAACCTTTGTTTCTTAATACATCTGTAGATTCTGTGAGCATTAACTGTAGGGAATTGTATTTCAGTTAGGAGAATACATGAATTCAAATAATCAACCCTCAAACCTTCAGAAATTCCCAAAGAGCTAAGTGACTCCCTGTCCCTTCCCAGAGTAGAAACTTGACAGACCTAATAAGCATTAGTCATTAAAAATAGGCATTATATAAAACAACATCACATATTCTGTCAAAAGAAATTACTGCTGTCAATATTTTTCTAAAATTAAAAACATCTAGATATTTATCAAATGAATTCCCCTCAGAAGTATGTGCTCAGTTCCTTTCCACAGATTTAAAAATTCATTGTACTTTAATTTTTTTGTACATTTATTATTAGTTTATCATGTTTTCATACAGATACATATATAATATATATATAATATATACACAAACATCGCACCTGGACCACTTTTACCTCCCTCCTCTCTATCATCTCTGTCCACCCACTTCCTTCCCAACACTCTCTTGAAGGTCATGTCTATTCCTTTTGTTTTGTGATCCACCAAGATGAGCCAGGGCCATCTGTGTCATCCTGTATTTGGAGTGATACTTTGGAGCCTGTTGGGCTCAGCAGATACTCCACAACTAATGATAGTGATTTCCAGAATTAATTGACAGACAATATTTCAGAGGCAAAGAGCAGGGCCCTGTGAGCTGCTTCCTCCTCCTGGACTAATTGTTTATAGGACTAGTGTTAAGTGGGTCCAGTGTAGGTAACTAGAATTGATGTGAGTTAATTAATATTATAGTTTTAACAGAGTCTAAAAATGGTGTTTTGGAAATTTTTACCCTACCTTCTGACTCTTCTTCCCACCTCATCTTCCACAAGGTATTTATTTTTCTACTTTTCTGCAGTTCAATTATCTTACCAGCCAATTACTAGGCTTGATTATCTTTTCCATTCTATTCATTACATTTGTCCAGGTTCATAACATCTCTTTGAAGTCTAAAGAACCTTGAGTTGCCTCTCCAAGGCCTTTTTCAAGCTTCTTGCTCTAATTATCATTAACCAGCTACATGTAAAACCTTTAAAGTCCTTCTCAAACCCAAGAGAGAAGCACAAGTATCTCAGAAATAAATATAAGCCTGCAGTCTGGATCTCATTAATTTATCTTTGCTTATGTTCTATGATATCTTTCATTATCACCTCTGCCAGACATGTTCTTTGCTGCTGTGATTTCTTCCCTTGTCCTGGAAGACAGGGTTTGATTTTTTTTTTTTTTGACCTCATTAGACTTTCCACTTTGGATGCTTCAATCAGATACAAACTCGCTCTCCCTTCAGCCCATTAACTTTCTACTTTTGAGAGGCTAATGAGTCAAAAGTTAAATGGGGATCCATCTTTAGTATGATCACTAGATTTTGGGTGGCAACATTCTGATATGTTGCCTTAAATATCTTCACTTTAAATAAATTTCCCATGTAAATTTTTTAGCAAAATAATTCCTGATAATTGGGCTTTAAGTACAATTTGGATATTTTTCCCCTCATTAAAACAAATGTGATTTTAAAACCATTTAAAAATAAACCAACTCATAAAAAATACAATGTTCTAATGTTCCTCTGCCAAATTGTCACTCACATTGATCCACAAGAAAAGATTAATGATGCTTGACGGCCTTAAAGTTAACAATAAAATTTAAAAGACTGAATTTTTTGCTATGAAAATTTCCCATTATTTTGAGAGATGCTAGGATTTTGTCCCGGAGGTGTGCAACTTTCTAAGTTATCTTCGATCCCTTTCATCATCCCACCCGTAGTTCTAATTCAACAACATGTCTGGTAGTTACTCTTTCATTTCCATCTCTCCAAATTCTTAATGATCTCTGGCCTGGATCACTGAAATGTATTCTCTATTAGCAGCTATGCTTCCAGGCCTTCTCCCCTCTAATTAAGCTGGATTGACATCACTGATGTCACATTTCTGTTTCTCCACTGTATTTCATTAACACTATTCCCCGTCAGTCTCTCCACTAGTCAGCACACCATCTATCAACTCTAGAGAGCAAATGTTTCTGCACCTCATTGCACCTCATTTTATCATTTTCTTTCCTCATTTCTTGACATTCCGTTTGCTTCAAAATATTCATATTTTAGGATTATCTTTGTTTCCCACATCCCATTTTTATATATAAATATTATGATTGAGCTTCTGTATTCTCATACAACAGTACTCAATAAACCCAGAGCCCCTGCCACATCCATGCCTCCCCCATTCCACCACCAGGCCCAATGAACTCCCCCAGACGTGGTAAGTACTATCCAGTCAAGATTTGCACCCAGATACCCTTCAGTGCAAATTCATTGAGTGGAGTCTCACATCCCATCTTAATATTAAAAATGCATCACGGGGTATGCAGGTTTTTCATGTGAATGGAAAAGTAATTTTAGTTTCCCATGTTGAAAAAGATGTGCTTTAGAGAAAACAGTAGTCTTTTTTGGAGGGGAGCATATGACATGTGCAAATATAAATTCCCATAAAATTACCCGGGTTTTTGTTGCTCTAGGCCCTGAGTGAAACATGTGCGTCCAATATAGAGTAGTTACTCAATAAATACAAATTAATTACAGCAACTGAGCAAATGACCAAACATATTCTCAGAGGACTAGATGGCACTTATCATACAGATACTGTGCTCAGAAGTCCTGACAGTATTCTCATTATGGAATGTATTATATTTCCCTGTGATGTAATTCAACTACTGTTTATCCAAACACTTCTGCTTTCCATCTTTACATTTCCATTTCATTTAGGAATATAATCAAAAGACAGTAAAATGAAACAGAATATCACTGATATTTTACCTGTAAGTGGATTGAGGATAATTATCTGAAGGATTTGAGGGAGGAGTTTAATTATACATCATTATAAGTCCCATGCCAATGTCGATCACAGCAAAAATATGTACTGTTCCAAGTCAGCTGGCATTAGAGACACATATGGGCATACATTTTTTTAACCTTCTATTTTCTCTTTTGGAAAATTAGGATGCAATGTTACATATTTATTGTTCCTTGTGAATTATTGAGATTTATGTTTTTAATAACTTCAGAAATAAGTAAATTATATAAACTATAGTTCATAACTATAAATAAGGCCTATACTATTTATTAAACAAAAGATAAATATTTCTATTATAAATTCAACAAATGACAACACATGAGAACTCCAAAGTGGATTTAGGTCTTGATTCTAAATTATGATGTGAATTAGAAGCTAGATTGTCATCTTGTGGGAAGAGAAACATACTGGAATAATCATAGTCTCAACAAAATAGGAACACTTTCAAATTTTAAGCATTGAAATAAGAAGATGTTTTCAGTTAATTTGAATCATTTTATGTCTTAATTTTTTTCTTTTGTTCAATGTTTATTTCTATTGAATCTTTGTGAATTTCATACAATACATCTTAATCATATTTAGTCCTCCTCTATTTGTATCCCTCCCCCATAGCCTGTCCACAGGATTTCATGCATTATGTCATGTATGTTAAGGTCTATTGAGTCAAACTTATCTACCTAGACATCCCTCGCTGTGAAAGATCATCCACTGGAGCCTGTTCAACCAGTCTTATTTTAATGTTGCATACTAAAGAGTCATTATAGATCATCTCATAATGATAGTTTATTGAAATATCTTATCCTGCATTTACAGGAAGAGATCAGAGAAACTGGAATGATATTAAGGAAATTCAAGCTCAAACAATCATTCTTCTTCCTAATGCCTTGGAAGCCTTAGTCAGATAGAAACTTTGTCAACAGTTAAACACTGTATTCTTGGCATGTGATCATTATTTACCCACATCTGTCTGTCTATCTATCTATATCTATCTATCTATCTATCTATCTATCTATCTATCTATCTATCTATTATCTATCTATCTATCTATCATCTATCTATCTATCATCTATCATCTATCTATCTAATCTATCATCTATCTATCTATTATTGTTTATCTGTCTGTCTGTCTGACTAACTTTCTGTCTGTCACAAACTGTAGGTTTACCTATGTACCTTCACCACCCTGGGGTTCTGGCAGCTTCCTCTTTTCATATTCAACATTTTACCAGTTGTATCTGTCATCTGTCTATCTTTCTATCATTTATCTATCTACCTATCATATCATCATCTATCTATCATCTATTTATCTATCATCTATCACCTATCTATCATCTATCCATCATCTGTCTATCATCTAGCTGCATGCCTACCTGTCTTTCTCATTTTTTTAGTCTGGAAAACCCTGGCTAATCCAGGGACATTCATAATTTGGAGGTTACACTTTTAATTTTTATCTTTCTATTCTTGTAATATAGCGATGGGAAGGGAAACAAAATAAAGTGAAGCAATTGTTAAGATGCACTTATAAAACTCCCATAACAGATTATAGAAACATAAAATCTGTGGAAGGCTATAACTAAGTCATTTTATGGAGGAAGGCTATAACCAAGTCATTTTATAGATGACCTTCTGGAACCTGATTTCTTCATGTGATTTGCTCAAAGTCACTTGGGCAGAATGAATCATTGTTTAAAAAGAAAGAGAAAAAAGGATAGTCTGTACATTACACATGTGGGATTGACAGTAGACACTAAAAGGATTATGCCAAGAGTATAATATCTAGGACTAGTGGATTCTCAGGTGCTGAGGCCCTAGTATGAAATGTAAATTTTATGTACTAGATAATAACAGAGAGTTAAATTCATGGAGTTTGGACATGAATTCTTTTTTTTTTTTTTTTTACATAGAATTTGTCTAACATCAGTCAGTTAGCTTCATGGTTTTTGGCCTTGGTATCCTCATTCTTCAGGTTTTATAGTTATGACTGTATGAAGGAATAATATTCACCAAGTGGCATAAAATAGGCAAAGGAAATACAGTTTCTATTATTGTTAACTAACTATACCTGCACAACCCTTATGTGTATGTGGCTAAAACTAGGCTCCATTGTCTAACTTGGTGTAGTCTGCTGTAGTGATTTTGGAGTGGGGGAAACACTGAAGAACTGACTTCTCACCAGTGTATAGAAGTACCTGCACCTCATGCTTCCTTCCTCTACTTCCTTTAGTAATAGAGTACATTTCAATCATAATTCCGCATTTCAGTTATCTTCTGTTCTTTCAGTCATCTTCTGTTGTTTTTGTTTTAATTTTATAAACTAATTTATAACTTTAGAGTGCATAATGATTTACATATATTTTAATATTTTAAGTATTATTTTTGTCTTATGTGTAGGAATGTATTGCCTGCATGTGTGTAAGTGCACCCATGTTATGCAATGCCTGCAGAGGTCAGAAGAGGGCATAGGATCCCCAGTAACTGGAGTTACGGACAATTGTTAGTGCCGTGTGGGTGCTCAAAATTAAACCGAGGTCCTCTGCCAGAGTAGTGAGTGCTCTTAACTGCTGAGCCATCTCTCTAGTTGCCAATTTACATATATTATAAAACTAGCAAATAATCAAGACTGGAAACTACACCTTCTGTTTCCAATTCTTTCTACTACCCATTTTCTACCATCCAGTCTTATTAATATATATAGCTATCACACTGCATGAGACAATTCCCATGCAGAAATAAAACATTTTATTAGGAGCATGAAGAATCATTCTCATTAGCTTACAGTTCCACCTCATGTACTGAACCATTGTATAACAATGGTGCTAATGAATATCAGCGCAGGCTTTTAGTTAAAAGTTAATTTCATATACCTTGAGTATTTAAGTGCTTCTTACTGCTCAACTAAGTCTGACTAAATCTAGCTTTTATTATTTTAGCCTCTTAAACATTCCACTGTCACAACTTTTTTTCCAGTTTTCTTGTTTATTTGCATATTGACAACCTGACAGAATTCAAGATCCAAAAGAAAAGAGACACAGATCTGACTTTTAAGAGAATACAGGCTACAGAAAGACTTGGAGCATGGTGACCAGCCACAGGCATGAGAACTGAGATTGTATCAGATGTCACTGCTAGCCTTTCCCTGAATAATTTATAAAGCCTCAACATTTCTGCCATTTCTGTCAATGCAGTAACTTTTAAATTATTCTACCCTTTAAAAATTAATAGAAGGAAGAATGGTATTATATTATCATAAATATACATTTTTACATAATTGGAACAAATAAAACCATGAAGTTACCAAGTGTGGTCAGTGTACTTTGACAGCTTTTCCCATAGTACCTGCATTCCAGCAGAGGCTTAAATTCCTCTTCAACTCAGGGCAATATGTACATTTCTCACTCTACCTCCTACTGAATAAATCATCTTTTCACTTTTCTATAACTGAAAAAGTAATCCCTGCTTTGTTTGTGATTTGAAATTCTAATTAATGGCAATTTTTGTCTATTTTTTTCTGTATCTATACCTAATAAGCAACGGTTTAGAAAATGGTAAACATAGTCAAAGGTTATTTGTTACATCAGCAAATACTAACATATTTTTCGAATGCACTTTAATAGTGCTATATACTATTGGAAAAGAGTAGCATGAGGAGCTTGGGACTCTTAGAAGGTGTGTGGGCATTTATTTAAAAATTCAGTTGTTGATGCCAGTATAGCGATTTAAATAATAATTAGAAAGATAAAATATAGCATAGTAGTTTTTCAGCTTTTAAAGAACATTCCAATTCAAAGAAAAAGTTATATTTTAACATACACACATGTATTATTCATGAGTTACTGAAAGTTTATATGAGAGGGGCCCCATCATCACTGTTGGTGGGAGTGCAAACTGGTGAGGCGACTATGGAAACCAGTGTGGAGACTCCTCGAAAAGGTAGAAATGGATCCCCGCAAGATCCAGACATACCATTCTTGGCATATATCCAAAGGATTCTAGATAGTACTACAGAGATGCTCGCTCACTCATGTTTTTGCTGCTCTATTCACAATTTTCAGGAAATGGATACAGCCTACAGTCTATCAACTGATGGATGGATAATGAAATTGTGGTTCATGTATTTACTCAATGAAATGTTATTCACCTGTAAAGATAAATGAAATAATAAAACTTGAAGCTAATTGATGAGGTTAGAATTATTCATTCTGAGTGAGGCAACCCAGGCCAAGAAAGATGAATACCACATGTTTTCTGCTATGTTAGCTTGAATCTTCACACATGTATATTAAAATTAAAGTACCCACAGGAAGCAGGAAACTGGAAAAATGCCATGGGAGGGCCTTCCAGAGAAGAAGACATAGAACCCTAGTCATACAAAGGGGTAAAGAGGACTAATAGAACAGGAAGGGTTAACTGGGGTAGAGAATGTGCAGACAGGGTAGAGGAGGAAGTACAGGGATGGATAACTAACACTGAAGCCTTTTTGAAAAAGTCATATGAAATCGACTACTGTAGAAAGTTACTAAAATATACACATACACATATAAATAAGAGTTCAAATGGTGGTACCCTATAATAGGGTGATACAATCCCTATTATACATCAAAGGCTAACAAATAAAATGCCCAGTGCCAAGAGTGGACTCTCTCTTTGGGAGTTATTGGCCATTGGGTTCCCATATATCCCCAGCATTAAAGGCTATTGGCAGTGCTATTGGCTACCTTCTCAAACTTGATGGTAAGGCCCTATTGTTGAAGAAACCACATAATTGAGTAAAAAAAAATATGGAGAAATAAACTGATACTGACCTAGCAGCTTCATCCCTATAGGTTAGTTTTCATAGTAATGGAAGGTGCTATACATGCTACTGGAAGTGAAAATCATCAAATTTGCCCACCTGTGAACCCGGCAAGCTACAATAAGGGCTGATCTGGCTAGACATGCCTACTGGTGCAATAGCGGCACTAACATCATGTGTATTCCAAGCACTTTCTGATTGGATTTAAGGCCTACTCCCTAAGATGAAAAGTCACACCTGGCACTGTTATTAGAGCTATCCACCTGTAGACAGGAATAGAAATATCATGGGCCCTAGGAGAGAATCTATTACTATTATTGTGTTAAATGGACACAGTATTAAACTGACTCCTTACTAATGACTTATTTTTATATCAATAGATGATGGCGTCTCTCAACCCTCATCAGAGAAGCTTCTTTTGCAGTAGATAAGAATTAACACAGAAACCTACAATTGTCTATTATGCTTTGAATAAGAGATTACTGATTGCTCAGCCCTAAGTGAAGCATATATATCACAGCACCTCCCTCAAAGCTCAGGATTGTCCCTAAGGAGAGATGAAAGAATTATAAGAGTTATAGTCATGGTTGAGTACAATGAAAAAATATTTTCTCAACACAACAGAGCAGTTGCACATATGAACTCACAGTGGTTGTGACATCACTCACAAGACTTAATGCAATTTCAAGCCAGACATTCCAGAAAGGTTTTGGGGTGGTGGCGGATCATGATGCCCTAATGAGAAGGAAGTGGAAATTGATAGCTTCAAGAGGAGGGAGAGTCAGTTTTCTTTAAGGCCATGGCTTCTGGTAGGTCAACCACACCCAAGTGGTGGATCTAAACCCACCAGTATATGGACAGCACAAATTGTGCTAAAAAAGAAAAGAGGACCCAAAGTAGAAAACATATACATATATAAAATAATTTCAGTGGAGGGATTATCTTCTATAAGCCACAGTCTGGTAGCTAAAAATTACAGTGCCAGACATAGTTAACCTCTTTTTGAGTTATTGGTCAGTGGGATACCCATAGGCCCCAAACATTGCAGGCTATTGTCATTGATCTTGATCACCCTCAGAACATGATGGTAGCCTCTATTGCTGAAAATACCACATAAATGAGTCAAAGGTCAAGGAAAACTCAAGCTGATACTTACCTGGAAGCTCTGTCCCTTCTGGCTGGGTTTCCTAGTGCTAGGAGGTACTATGCATGCTACCAGTGGAATAAAGTCATTAGCAGTTTTATACAGCTGTGAACTCTATCTGCTAAAATAATGACTGGCTTGGCAAGATACATTCATTGGTATAAGAGTGGCATAAATGTTATGGGGGTAACCAACCACTTTCTGATTGGATCTAAGTCTCACTACTCAAGAGAGAACCCATGTGTTGCACCACTAATGGGGTCAAGAACTCCTGGTTTGCTAGGTCATAGGCTATAGAGGATAGCCTAATGTTATTATCTTTTAAGACATGGTGCTAAATTGCTTCCTAAGTAATTATCTTTATGTTCATGGACTCATACACCTCTCAGTCCTCATCAGAGAAGCTTCTTTTGGTAGTAGATGATAATTAATACTGAAGCAGCATTGGGTCAATATACATGGAATAAGAGACTGAGGAGTGCTTAGCCTCAAACACGATATCTGTAATACACCCTTTCCTCCAAGGCTCATGGATCATATTGGAAGATGTGGAAAATTTGTATCAGAGTTAGCAGATGACTAAAGCAAAACAGTGTTTTCTAGATGTAAGAAGGCAGTTGCACATATGAACTCACAGTGGCTGTGACTATATATCCAAGACCTGAGCAAGATCAAGTTAGGAAAAATTTCAGAATGGATGGGGGACTGGGTCATGAAATGTCATCCTGAACTAAGGAACTACTGGGAATTGGTGGCTCTTAAGAGAAGAATCCGTTTTCTTTAGGGATATAGGTCCTAAGAGGATATCCATAATTTAGGTAGAAGGCTATATACCCTTGAACGAACTGGCAGCACAAAGTGGACTCAGTGGGTTTGAATAAAAGAAAACATAAACATGGGATAAAAATAGTGTGACAGGAGAAGGGGGAATCAGGGTGCAGGAAACTGGGGTGGATTTGATGAAAATACATGATTTGCATATATGAAATTATCAAACAAAAAAATTTTTAAATTAGAATCAGAAGAAAAAGAGTCCCATAAAATTACGTTGGCATCATGTGATGTGCACTTGTCTGTATCAGCACACTCGGGTATTTGCGCCATGATGAAATTGCCTAAAAACACATTTCTGAGGACAATGCTCTTTAGCATTACATGACTGTAGGTTGTTCTGGCTTTGTCTACATGAATAATCAAAATATTTCATGAACTTGTTATTTTAGAAAAATTAGCTATTTGTCACAAAAAATTGTGGTGTTTTGAATAAGAATGTTCTCCTATAGGCTCCAAATATCTGAATATTTGAATACCGTTGGTGGCTCTGGGAGGTTTAGGAGGTTTGGCCTTGCTGGAAGAAGCACGTTACCAGGGTGGGCTTTGAGAGTTCATAGCCTTGTTCCTCTTCCAGCTTCTCCTCTCTGCTTCCTGTCCACACTTGAAGATGCAAGCACTCAGCTTTCTGCTCTGGCCATCTCCTGCCACCATGCTTCCCCTGCCATTATGAACTCTCCTGCTGAAATCATAATCCAAACAAACTCTTCCTTTTATAAGTTTGCTTTTGTCATGGAGTTTTATCACAGCAACAACAACAAAATTAACCAATATAGAAGAATTTTTTTGCCTTGAGATTTTAATTTTACAAAAGCAACAAAAGTGCTAAATGCCCAAGAGACATTAATATTCAATAGGTCTCCTGACTTTCTTACTTACCTTAAGTAAAGTACGTCTGAAGAGTTCATTACATAAACCAAAGGGTTCATAAAAAGTTTAAGCTTTGATTATACTTTGACCAACACCAAATGTAATTTATAAATTCACTTGTTATTTTTGTACTTTTTGTGGTTATTGAACAATTTAGTGAGCACTAAGTTAAACTAAGAATGCTGAATCTTATTTGACATCTATAATAAATGATATGCCATACTATGATTTGTAGACAAGAGGAGATTCTAAAGAAGGAGAGGTCTTTTAAAAAGCTTTGATTCTTTGGAATTTGAAGATGGAAGGCAGTAGAAGTGATTTCACTAAGGGCTCAGCTTCTATTACTCTGTAGAAGGACATCTTCTCAACTGTTTGAAGGCTCTCATTTACTGAACAAATATTTATTAACTACCATATGTCAAGCCTTGGTAAACAAGACAGACAGAGTCCTCAACTTTAAAAGGTCAGATCATACCAAATTGCAATTGACACATTAAGAAAACAAAAGGCCAGAAGGACAGAGTGATTACTATACTTGCTAACCCCTTCTCTCACATATATAAACAATACCACCATCAGCTGACAGGTAAGTTTGTGACAAGAATAATTTTCCAAACATCAGCTTCGGCTGTAATGTGCTCTTGATTTGGATCTTTAGCTGATACTATTCAGAAAGCATTCATGTTTGTATAATGTTATGCTGGATAGCAAAACATTCATTATTCAGTGTTTTCAGTATTAGTGCTCAGCCACACCCATGCATAGAATAGTGCTGAGATGTTGGAACATAGCTATTCATCTCATGGAGGGCAAAGCCAGGAAGGAAAACTTTCCTTCAAGCACATTATACCATGTAAGAAGACTTTGTTCAAGGAATTCCAGAATGCGGTCTTTCAATGTTTTTGGATGCTTCTTAACTTCTGATTTACTAGCCCCCATAGAACAGGCAATAGCCCATTGCCAATTCCTATGGCTGTTTAGAGATAACAAAAGTAGACCTAGGATGACACTAGTCTCTTCCTTAAATGTAGACTTAAATTCTCATGCTTTACTCCTTCAGTTGTATGGATGTGATCACTGAGAGCAATGCACAGGCAGGCACTGTGGGACAGAGAGAAACATTTCTGTCTTATGGGAGAGACAAGATTTTAAAAAGCCCTTATGGAACTCTTTCTATGCTTACTGTTCTTATAATTTATGTAGACTTATTTTGCAGTCAATATTTCATACAGTTCCATTCATATTTACCTAACATTAAGACCACGATAGTAAGTATGAACCTGGTTTGTGTCTGACTCAGGAAGCACTCATCTGCAAATGGTATGTCTCCCTTTGGAGAAGACATCTGCCAAATGCAGAGTTCAGATAACTTACTAAATATAAAACCTGGTCTTCTACTTTAACACTATTAACTCAGTGTTCTGATTCAGTGAACTTATTTCACAGCCAACCTTCATCTGTTTACATCAATCTAATCGTGAGAATATTGAAATTCTTCCCAAATGGTCAGTAAATTGCCATGTCACACGTTCCCTGAGTTCTGACCCATTCCAAAAAAAAAGAAGCCGTTAGAATCTTCTACTTCAGTTCTACATGAAGATAAACTCATGAAAGATAACTCTCCACCTACACACCACTGTGTTTTATTATAAGAGCATTTGTGGGAAAGACTAGAGAAAAAAATATTTTAGAATGGCAACAAAGATGAAATAACACTGCACACGTGAAGAGTTTCAGATATCTAGCAGGACTACTGTCATTGATTGTATTGTATTGTATTGTATTGTATTGTATGTATTGTATTGTATTGTATTGTATCGTCAATTTACCCTAAGTTATTGAATGCCTATATTTGGTAAAAGATGAGGAAGTAGTTGGGCCCGGTCCCACACAGCTGTAATCCCAGTTACTCAATAGGTAGAAGGATTACAGTTTGAGACCAGATTGAGCTGTATACATTATGAATTTCAGGCCATTCTGGACAACTCAGCCAGGTATTATCTAGAAGTGAAAATTGTAAAGGGGGTGGGGATGTTATGTAGTGGTAGAACACTTACCCATATACAAAACTCTAAAAGATCTGCTATCAATCCCCAGTGTCCCCTGCCCCCCAAAAATGGGTGTGGTGGGGAAACAGGGTACACACAGTTTTTTCATGACTCATAGAATGTGCATTACCATCCTTATTGTAATATTTTGTGGAAACAATAGCCGTATTTTTCAAAATATCTATTATTTTCTGTTTTCTGATATTCCAACATTGCCTTTTAGTCATTAAAAAATTATTGAGAATTTGTACATTTCATACAAGTTATTAATCAAATTTAGACTCCCCTCCCCCATCCATGACCCCCACCCCCACCACCGGACCTCATGTATTCCTCTATATATGTTAAGTCCTATCCAGCCAAGCATTGTACCCAGATGTCCTTCAGTGCAAATTCATCCATTGGAGTTCAGTCAGCCTATCTAGAGATCCTTGGTAAGGCCTATTCTCCCTCACTCAGTAGTAATCATTCTCCAGTAGTTCCCAGATGGGGGCCAACCCACCACCAGTTTCCCTCTGGGCCCTTGTCTGATTGAGTTGGCATGGGTCCTGTGCTTGATGCCACCATCGCCACACGTTCACATGTGCAAACTTCCAGTAGTCTGGAAGCCCTGCATCCCTATGCTCATGGACCAACCCAGGCTTTTACACTCTTCCTGCCTCTTTTTCTACAATGGTCTCTGAGCCATGGGTCAGAGAGGTTTAATATGAGTCCTATCCAGGGACACAAACTCTGCAGTATAATATCTATTCTTTAAAATTTGGCCAGTTGTGGTCTTTTGTGTGCGTAGCACTCTGTTGTACAAGGAAGCTTCACTAGTGAGAGTTGAAGGATGAGCTACGTTTTTCTCTTCCCCCTGGTCCAGGATGTTCCATGAGTCTTAGGTTATAGAGTTTCCAGTGTAGATATCACCTAGGACTGGGCATGTCTCAGATGAACATTATCTGTGACCAGTTGTGGGATTCTACAGCAGCCTCCATATGTTGAAAACAGAAGCTTCTACCTCTGTCATAGCTCTAGACAAATGAAATTTCTTACCATGTGCTAAATATGGATCCTTATATAGTAAAGTTGTCTTTTTATTCTTGTTTTCACATTCACAGGTTCACAAACAACATAGTCAATATATATCAAGTTGTTCAAACTCAAACACACACATATACACGTATGTATATATTTATACATGTACACACACACACATGAGAGAGAAGATATGAGCTTTTTTTCCTGTCTGACAGAAAGAAATATTTTGTAACTTATTCATTCTTAACATAGACTGGTGAGGTGGCCTGTTTCCATAGGGCTTTATTAGGTTACAAAGAATAAGCAAGCTAAACCACGCAAACACTGCCATGCCCTCCATAGAGATAACATATTTGCATTTGAATTAATTTATTCAGTAATATTTAGTAAACACTCATTAAGTATCCAGTGCTATGTTTAATAAAGGAGAAACCAAATGAATATAAAATATCAATCCAGCTCAGGAGGCTGTAACAAAATAACAGCAGCATTGTGGAGGCAGTTTTTAAAGATTTTTTAAAATTATCTTGTATCTTGCAGATGGAAGGAGATATTTGAATATAGTGAAAAGAAAGGAAGCAGTGTGTGGACAGGCCAATAAGAAAATATAGTGAAAATGGAGGGGAGTTTTTTTTTTTTTAATAGTCAATTCTGGAATTGTCGTGACTTGTGGAAGTCAAGTTCTGAAAGTTCACTGCAAACAGTGAATTAGTGAAACTGGAGCCTGAGGAAAATGCAGTCCCTGTCAGAGTGTGGTCACATGTTTATCAATGTGACCTTTTATATAAATTTCTGTTTAAATGCACCTTGTTTAATATATAAAAGCTATCCATTAGCATTGAAGTTGCCATGTACTTCATACCTGAATGAATCTTGCTTAGCATGAGTATTCTCTGTGAAAAAAGGGAACACATCAGCTTTCTTGTGATTAGGAACCCTAGGTCAGCACTTTAGCACCATGCTTGGAAGATGTATTAATTAGCAAACTCACCAACAGAAAAGCATACAACTAAAAAGACATAGCAGTAAATAAATTGCAAACAGGAGAGAGAACAAAAATAAGAGAGAATGACCTTGTTTAACTTCAATTAAGAATATACTCCCTACGTGGTTCAAATTTTTCATGACACTACACATCCTTAATTGTCGTGACCTCCTCATGATATTAATATTGAGTTTGTGAAGAAATTTCAATAAGTAGTTGAAAGCTCAGAACTCCAAAACAATGAAGACAGAGTTTGTTTTAAAAGGAAGCAATGTATTCATTGTACAATTAACTGGAAAATCAGGGGCACACAGAAATGACGGACATCTCCAAGGAAGTAACCCATGCTGTTATATATCAGGGTTTCCAGTAGGGATAACTTTACCAGAAATGTTGGGAAAAGTCTGGTAAATAATGTAAACTCTTGGACCCTATTCTAAACAGATCTGTGAAATCAGACTCAAAGAACTAAAAAAAAAAAAAATCTGGTTTTATCAAGTGTCTCAGGTTAAGTGTGAGATGGAGAGCCACCACTGTGCAGGGCTCTATATGAAACATACTCATAGAACCAAAGCATGATCCTTATTAAAGTTCAAGCTTCCCAATAACCTTGTCAATGAATGTGTCTTTATTATCTAGAAATAACAAGAGAGTGATGAGCTTTTATTTTTGTTTTATAGAGGAAAGTAAGCTTATAAAACACAATGATTAATTTTGATAATTTGGAAGAAGTACAGATCTGGTGTATGAAGCTAGAGCATGCTCTCTTAGCCTTGCCACTATTAGTGTGTATGTGGTGTGTGTGTGTGTGTGTGTGTGTGTGTGTGTGTGTGTGTGTGTGTGTGATATGATTTTGTCTTCTTAGGAGCTGTTAAGACCTTATTTAATGTTATCCCAGGCCTTTCCCTGCTATCATCCACTCCTGCTAAATGTCCTCAGGAAAGAAACATTGATTGAGAACTCCTGGCATAGACCAGCACTGCATTTGGTTATTAATTTATTTAGTCTAATTCAGCTTATCTTTATTGACCAACAGTCAAATCTCAGACTGGGTTTGGCACAGAAATACAGAAACATTCAAGACACAGATTATATTGACTTGTCTCTGAGGTGTTAGAGTTCATAAATCAATTAGTCCATTTTTTAAAAGTGGGTAATAGGTTTTCTAATTTGCATAGACCAAGTTATCAACCTATAGACTTAGTTGGTGGCACTCTGGATGTGATAAAACTCCAATTCCGAAGCCACAGAAATACCCACAAACGTTAGCTTATACGGTTGTTACTCATATAGTTATCCTGTGGTTCATTTTGTCATTTCAAGCTTTGCCTAATGCTTGCTGCTACTAGACATGGAACAGATAAGTAGAATGAGAGATACTCAAACCAAGCACTGTAAAACGATTCCTTTCCTTTGCATAGTTATTCATCACCAGGTGCTTTCATTTAACATTCTAAAGTAGTTCACTTAGTGCAATGGAACAATCAGGTCCTTGTGTATATAAAATGATGCCAGTCAAATTTCTAGCGTGGATGGGAGAGGGGCTCAAGAGACTCACTGCTAATGCAGGCAGTATGGGTAGTTGATGGCTATTGGAGAAGGGAGAGCCATATTTCTTTTGAAGTGTGACCATTGGTAGGCTGTCCATGTGCCAATAAATGGCTCTACACTCATGTGCATGAGGGCAGCACTAAGTAGACTCAATGAGATTTAGTAAAAGAAGACAAGATGTATAAAAGGGATATTTTGGGGTTGCAGGGACAGTTGGAGTGGGGAGATAGGTGACTGTGATCAAACTGTATTGTGTTCATGTATGATATTCTCAAATAATAAATTTAAATATTATAGAATAAAAAATAAAATTAAGAACCAAAATTTTAAGGAAAGAAAAATTAGCAGTGATTGGCAAAGGTTTTCTTTAAAAAAAAACTTAAGGTAAAAGCTTCATATTATAAAATAATAGAATTTAATATGTTGCTATTAGTTTATTATATCATTGTAAAATCTATGCATAAAATTATATACGTGTATGTGCATAACTTGAACTTAGCCAAAGGGCTGAGATGCAATGGGTTCATGTATACACAGACACATGCGTATATATGCATACATGCACACACAGTAGTGTTCATTAATGGACTACTTTTCCAGTATCTTCCTAACTGTGGACCATAGAGCTGATAAATTGGTGAGAGGTGGGTCTTGAATTTGCCTGCTCATCAGAATCACTTATACATAAGTTCAAGGTGCAATTTATTGTACGAACTTTTATAAAAGTGAACTGCAATGAAATAAGAAAGGGCAGCATAGACTAACCCGGTCAAACAATTACATGGGATCATTGTAGCCACAGAGAGTCAGGAGTTCAAATTCTCAGTTTCAAGAAATACTGAGTCAGTGAGTCTGGCCTGGAGCCTGGAAACAATTATGTTTAAAAATATATGAAGAAGGTTCTAATCATGTATTTCTGAGACTGAGACAGGCTGCTCTAGCAGAGTCAGGAATCAGAAAGAATTCTCCCACAGCCTCGTATGCAGACTCTATGTGTGTGAGCAGGCTGTTCTGGCTACACACTTTCCTTTTCTCCATTCATGTTTCAAAGCCCTGCATCCATCCCTTTGACTCACTCTGTCCAGAGGATGGTGTTGCCCTAACATCAACCTTTTAAAATGTAAAAATGACCAGCTGAGCCTTTTATGTCTCATAGATATTTATAAGAAAATATATTCAGGTGTTGAAACTTTTTCTATTTGTGACACATAACTTACTTGGCAAGGCATTTGGAAATATGCTGTTATTTTCTGCAGCCGTTTTTTCATTTGGATTGTGCTCTTGAAATATCAGGGATATTATTTTACATGGTCAGCAAAAGCAAAATGAATAATTCAATGGCTAAGAGTTAGAAATAGAGTTAAAAGGGAATTGGGTGCTTTAAAAAATGAATGAAAGAGTCAAATGATTTTAAGCAATTATTTAACACAACCAAATACACACCCTACCTTTTATCTGAATAAGTTGTGGGATTATATATATATATGAACTATTCATTGTGCGTTGGTAAGATTTAAGATACAAGACGTAATTATTACATGACTTCATTTACCAACACATCTATGGAGGTTTGAATGAGAAACGTCCCCCATAGCTTCCTGTATTTGAATATTTGGTCCCCAGGTGGTGGTGCTGTTTGGGAGGGCCATGAAGCCTTCAGGAGGTACAGCCTTGCAGGGGCAAGTACTGCACTGGGTGTGTTCTCTGATGGTTTATAGCCTTGCCCAACTTCCTGTTCTCTTTCTGCTTCCTGTGTGAGGATGAAATGTGTTCAGCTAGATTTCTGTGTTTGTCTTTTCCATGCCTTCCCTTTCAGTTTGGACTCTATCCCTCTGGGGCTATATGCTAACATAGATCCTTAAATTGCTTTTGGTCACAAAAAGTAACAGAAAATAACTAATATATGCTTAGATAGTCTTATTTTACCTTTCTCATTCTTAAGAGATTTAGAATAGCCCTGTGCAACAGTTTGTCTTTAAGCTAACTTAATTTTTTTTCAAATTCTTACCCTTATAAATTGTTTTATGCTTCTGTCAGAATATACTTATTTTATTCAATAACTCATTCACTCTTTCCAATAGCATATACTTACTTCCCATAATTTAGTAGGCAAAGAGAATACAACAGGGAAGAAGCTTAACAAGTTCACTGTCAGGCATTTTAATTTATGGATCTGCAAAGGAAGTTCATTAACCTAGAGAAACAATCTGATATCAGAGAGTGCTATACTGTGGAGAAAACTCATTTAGATAAAAACATTTCAATTATGTTTCTTGAGAATAGCCATTGCTGATGAGTAATGTTTATTGACGGCTTAAACTATGTGAGTTAAGAATGTTACACTATGATATTTGGGCATTAAGTCTCTGATATAAGCATAACTAAGATTCCTATTTTTTTTAATGGGAAGACCAAAGGAATACAGACCAAAGAGAACAAAATAAGTGAAAGATAATTACATGATAACGCCCGAAACAAAAGAGGAGAAAATGGAGAAATATAAGGTAATGATCCAGAAATCCTTCTGGAGGTCCCTATCCAGGGACATGCACTCTGAACAATGGTGACAGCCTGCACAAGACCCATGCAGATTCAATCAGACAAAAACCCAGCATAGAATGAGGGAAATGAGCAGCAGGCCCCAACCCTCGCCAAGGGACTATTGGCAACTGATTACTGCTAGGAGAAGAAGTGCTGACATTCTTTAAGCGAGTGAATCTAGATAGGTTGACTAGACTCAAGTGAATGAACTTGCACTTAGAGACATCTAGGTACAAATGCTTGATTGGACAGAACTTAACATATATAACAGAAGGCATGAAATCTAGTGAGGATTATGGGAGGTATAGATGGGGGAGGGAAGTCGAGGTCTAAATTTGATTAAGATCTATTATATGGAATGCACAAAAACTCAATAAAAATACTTTAAAAATCCTCCTGGGGCCTGACATTGGAACTGCATGTGAGGACAGACAGATTTTAAAAAATATTTTATTATTTTTATGTGTATGTGTATATTGCCTACATGTAGGTAAGTGCACCCGTGTCGTGCAATGCCCGTGCAGGACAGAAGAGGCTGTCAGATCCCCTGGAACTGGAGTTACAGACAGTTGTTAGCTGCCGTGTGGGTGTTGGGACTCGAACCTGGGTCTTCTGCAAGAACAGCCAGTGTTCTTAACCGCTGAGCCATCTCTTCAGCCCCAAGAGGACAGATAGGTTTTAATTAAGAGAATTAGTAAGAAAGGGACCTTGCAGATAAAAGAGACAGCTTGAGAATGTAGCAGGGGTACACACATCAGAATCACTGAGACTCAGTGTAGAGATGAGGCGATGCATGAAATGGGGTGAAGACGGTTAGTGAGAGGCAAGTTGTGGAGGGCCTTGTACACCAGGTCAGAGTGTTTGATTTTGGAGTCACTGAAGTGTTTAAAGCAGGTGAATCACCTTACATGATTTACCCTTTTAGAAAGATTATCCTGTTTCCAGACTTGAAAATGGATCAGAGAGCTAGACAAGTAGCCAAGAAAAACAGTGGTAAGGTATCTGTGAGTCAGTGAAGAGCTGATGATTTATGCCAGCCAGAAGTTTCTGGCTGTGGATGGATACTGTTTCTAATAAGGAGATAAGGGAAATAAAATTAATATGACTTGCTGACTATGAAGGGAATGGGATCTTTAGGGAGAAGAAGTCATAGTGGAGTCCCCAGATCCTAGAGTGAGAGATGGGGGAAAATGTGGCCCTAGTTAAGGAACAATAGGGTAGAATTCACATAAATTATTGATGTGAGCTTTTGTTTGCTCTTTTACAAAGGTGGAAGAAATCAATTTTGTCCTTACTGATTGTGGTAGACTTAAGAATTGCAGAGCATTTAAAGCACCAGACAACTCAATAGGTATTAGCCAGTCTAACAACTATCATGCTGCCATCTTATGTAATGTTCCTGGTCTGTCTGATCTTCTCTCAAAAAGTTTAAGGATAACAACTATTCATAATTATAACATGAATAAACTGAAGCTGCACATTTAAACAATGAAATGGGTAACAACATGAATATTAGTCTTGTCAATGGGACATTGCAAGATGCAGTACATTTTATTCTCTTTAATAGGTATTAGACATTCTTTTGTGGACTTTCTACATAAAGTTCATGATAGATTTAGATCCCATAGCATCACAAAAATTCCTTTTAAATATTTTTGTACAGTCTGGCATTACGTATGAACTTCTGCCAGAGAATCAGATGTGTGAACCACCTGAATACTGTGCAGCTTATACAGACATGGAAAGAACCAGTCACAGAATATTCTCAATATAAATCACTCAAGTCAAATCATTCAAGGGCATGTTCTGTAGTGCTATGCCAGAACAGAGCTGGTTCAATCTGATAAAGCAGAGTTTTAGTTTACATTTGCTTCAGTTTGGTCGGGACCTGTCTGCTGATGATTCCAGTCATGACTGATAGAAAAAGAAAACTTGAAAAATGAGTAAGGCACCGATTGCCCATAAATTAAAGTTTCCTTTCCTTTCTTCTCAGAGATGTATGTATCCAGAACATGAACAATATAAACAGCACTTTCCTCTTTCAGTCAGACGTCTTTTAAATAATATATTGATTGAATATAGGATTACAGTAAAACATTTGTCTTCTACTTTTATAAGAATGTGAAAAGAATTACGTAACTGTATTACCTCAATCATAAATCTGACAAAGAGAGAAAAAGAAATATCATCCCTCAAAACCATCTATAGTCCAATATACCTCTAAATTCAAATACACTGCTCAAGTTGCACTGTTTACTATTATGAGTAAGGTGATAAATTAATTTGATGTGACTGAAAACAAAGAGGAGATGCTGAGTTCATTGTCAGACAACTAGGTAATCAGTACAAAATGGGTGCTGCTATGCTAAAGCCCTGCAAAGTGAGAATCAAAACATGCAAATGTTAGCAAATGCAAATGCTGGCACTAGGATTGCAAGTAACATTTACAAATGATGATTCCGGACCAGTGTTTAGCAGAAACCAAATTATTTTTTGTCTCTAAAGAATACTAGAAGCTAGTGTTTTTAGAAGTACTCAAAACTGTTGTTTGAATAATCTTTATTATTCAGTCACCATCAACATAGTCTCCTAAACAGTAGATTTGAAGATAGACAAGTGATCAGCTGAATGACACAAGAAAATTCCACCAAATTCCTGCTACCATCCCATTGCTATTGTGGGAACACACCCCAATTGCACTGGGTAAGGATATAGTTAAATATAGAAACACTGAAGTACAAAGTACCGGCTATTCAATGGCTTATTTCTGGTATGATAATCTGATGAACCAGCTATTTTTTCTTCCTCACATTGTGGTCATTAACATTTTTGATCCATGACCTACATGCTAAGAAATAATCCTAGAATCCTAAAGAAGTCTTATCTATATGTGATATATCTATTCATATTTATAAAAGAAAAAAAATGGATGGTGGGTTGGTTGAACAGGTAAAAGAGCTTACATGTTAGCCAGACCACCTGAATTCAATTCCTAGAGCAAATTTTTAAGGTAGAAGGAGATAACTGATTCTGGAAAGCAGCCTTCTGATACCCACACTGGAACTGTGGTGCATGTACACAAATAATAAAAATACAACAATAATCAGAAAGTAAGTAAACAATTGAAAATCAAAAATTCCTATTTTTATTTTTTTAGAATTTTTAAAAAATTTAATAACCACATGATTAGAAGAAGCATTCATTACAGCTTTAACATACTCATTAACAATTTCCAGAGCAAGGATACATCTCTTTCAAAAGTGGCTGTAAATTT
>NW_008339519.1:1266757-1294827 GCF_000622305.1 Nannospalax galili
TGCACATGTGTCTCTAATCTCTATATATCTGATTATTACTAGTCACAGTCGGTTACTTTCTGAGATCCTTGGCACCTGAGTATGGATATAAAGTCATGAGGTAGAATTCAATTATAATGTTTATCACCTGTACTAATTAACATGAAGTAAATCTTTATGCTTCCTTCTCAAATATGTCTTTTTAAAAATTTATTGCTTTTTTTCTGTGTATATCATACAGAAGATCCCAATCTTATTCATCTATATACCCACCTCCAAAATGGCACAATCCCATAGCCTCCCCCCACCTTGCTGGAGCCCATATACTCTGTCATCTCCATTACTGTCCAATGTGTTGTTGGTACCCCTAACCATTCCCCAGTGCTTGTCCATCTAGTCAGCCTATCTAGAGAACCTTGTTTTAGGAAGATCAGCTGTTCCTCATCTAGCAGCAATCAGTTGTCAATATTCCTTCAGATAAGATTGTGGTCTGCTGTTCATTTTCCCAGTCCTATGTTGGGTTACTGTCTGGGAGTCTTTTGGGCTACCCTGGCCAATAACTCAAAGGAAGGTAACTCCTATCTGGCATTGTTTCTTGTTATGTAGCCTTTAGCTATACACATGGACCCTTAAAAATTATATTGACCCCTATATTGGTCCTGCTCAACCATGGCTGGCTTTGCTTGGAAGCATGGAGGAAATGTTTTCTCTGTGTTGACCCTTGACTTTGTAGACTGGACACTGGTTCATGTCCATCTGGTAGGGACTCCATGGTCTCCTTGATCAAGAGGACAGGTGACTCACCACAGTTACAGACATTATGAGAGACGCTCATAGTCCCTTGGAACTTAGTCAACCAAGAAGGGCAAGGAGCAAAAACTGTCCTTTATGTCCCTCTGTCCAAATTATTATAGGCCTCATAATATGGCTATTAAACTTCGAAGAAGGTTAGTTCCACCAGTCTGGTACTTTTAATTACCATGTGCCGTATAGATAAAGCTTGGGCAAAGAACAAACGCTCTCAGATAAACCCTGCCTAGACATTTATTACATTCTATTTTAGAGTGATAGTAAGCCTACCACATGCTAACATACACGTTAGTGAAGATACCACTTTTTTCCCCAAACAAAAATTTTTGTGGAAAGTGACACTGTTTATTGTTTCTGTGAGTCTCTTTAAAGTCTGGTTCCATGGAAACTAGTGGGTTTTATATGACATTCATCATTTAATCTCTTGTCATACCTTTTGTTGAATGTCTAGGTTGAGCAAACCTGATCTGAAGGTCTGAAGCCTGTAATGCTTCCAAATCCTAAACACTTTGAGTGCCATCAGGATGCAGCAAGTAAAAATGTCAACACGATCTTGACAGCACAAGGGAAATACTATACAAAATTACCTTCAGAACCTAACACCAAGGTATTTTATTGTGTTTTGTGCTATATTAAAAAAAATCTGAGAATTTCTAAGATCTAAAGCACTCTCAACCATTTTGGATAAGAGTTTCTCATCACCAACATTCTCTCTCTCTCTCTCTCTCCCTCTCTCTCTCATTGTGTGTGTATCTGTACCTGTTTAAATCTAGCTTTACAATAACATGTAATAAACAATGAGAAGAACAACTTTAAATTCTTTATGCTCTCAGATCTGTGAATATTTCATTTTCCAATGACGCTACATCCAATTTAGGTACCCACTTTTTTAAAAATTTTATTGCAATGTGGAATCTGATCCATATCAATGAACTTCTTTCTCACCATCTTTTATAATATAATCTATTGGTGTATGTTAGATTTCAATAGCTCTTTACCCTTGAATTATCTATGCTATAAGATGTTGATCATTTAGAAAAAGTTGGTTTTCTGATTCACACAGATCACTCAAATATCAACTAATTTAATTTTGTTTTGCAGTATTACTGTCATATTTACTGATATCACTGATCACTTCCTAAGTGTGATTACAAAAACCCTTTGATTTCACAGAACTTTGAAAATGTCTAATGGGGCAGACCTGGTAGGCTAAGGCTTAGATCCTAGGAGTCAGCCTGAGAGGGCGGGTTCCAACCTCCATCAATGTAGTTGCTGGGATCTCAGCACACCAACAGAGAGTGCCATCTTCTGGCCTCTCTCTGGCATAGGAGCTGAGAATACAGCAGACCAACTGAGAGTCCCCAAATCTTCCCCCCCCTCCTTAGGTAATTTCCCAAATTTACTCTGAGTTTCTGCTAATAGGGGTCCAAACCTTAGAAAGAAGCCTGAGTGTACCTGACTGGAACCTGACTTGGGCTTCTGTGGGTGCTCCTGAATAGCTGATCTAAAGCCATCAGTTCCCTCCAAAATAAAACCTGAGAGAACCTGAAACCTGTACCAACCAGCTTTACATAACCAATAAGGAAAGGACCTAGGCACCCTGATAATACAAACAGAAGAATATGTCAATGTAATTCTTATATCACAATCATAAACAACAAAATAAATTCACATGCCAAAATCACAACGAAAGAATAATAAAATGGAAAGACAAAACACCATGTCCCCACCAAATTCCACCAGTCATGAAGAAGAGTTCTACAAGGAAAATTCCCTAGAGATAACTCAGGACACTAAAATTAAAAGAACAATCATAAACATGATCAGTGAATTCAACGAATTGAAATAACACACGAACAAAGAAATCAAAGAACTAAAAGAAGATAGGGATAAACTTCTGAATAGATTCACAAAAGATATGGAAACTTTGAAGAAAACTCAGGCAGAAATGAAGAAGGAAGTGGAAAACTCAAAAATCCAAGTTGAAACAACAGGGAAAAGCAGAATATCAACACTGAAGTATAAGGTTGAAGAATTGGACCACTCAAACAAAGATTATGGAAAATTTTGAAAAATACAGGAAGGGAATATGCAAGAGATGTGGGATATCATGAAAAGGCCAAATCTACAGATCATAGGAATAGAGAAAGGAGAAGAATTTCAGGTTAATGGTGCTGACCAGATCTTAAACAGGATTGTAGAAGAGAATTTCCTGAAATTAAGGAAAGACATCCCTACACAAATACAGGAAGCACATAGAACACCAAATAGACAGGACCAGAAAAGAAACTCTCCATGACATATCATAGTAAAAACACTTAATGTACAGAACGAAGAGAGAATACTGAAAGCAGCAAAAGAAAAACAGGTCACATACAAAGAAAAGCCCATCAGAATTACAGCTGACTTATCAATGCAAACTGTGAAAGCCAGAAGAGCCTGGACCAAGGTATTTCCAGTTCTACATGATAATAGATGCCAGCCCAGAGTACTTTACCCAGAAAAAATGTCTATTATAGTTGAGGGGAAAAGAAAAATCTTCCATGACTTGAATACCCTGAAAGAATACATGTCCACAAAATCAGCCCATAAAAGAATACTTGAAGCAATACAGAGAGGAGAGAAACAACTATACCCCAGGGCAATGAAAATAAATAAAAGTATAATTGAGGAAACACAAATCAGACAGAGAACACAAACAGCAATCAAAATGATGGCAACCAATATACATCTTTCAATAATAACCTAAAATATCAATGGACTGAACTCCTCAGTCAAAAGATGCAGGCTAAGTGAATGGATTAAGAAACAAAAACCAGAATGTATAAAGAACTCAAAAAACAAAGGATCAAGAAATGAAATGACCCAATGAAAATATGGGCTAAAGATCTAAATAGAGAGTTCTCAAAGGAAGAAATAAAGATGGCTAAGAAACATCTCAAAGTGTTCAACATTGCTAGTAATTAGGGAAACGCAAATTAAAACCACCGTAAGGTATTACCTTACCCCAAACAGACTGGCTAGGATCAAATGATACCAAATGCTGGCAAGGATGTGGAGAAAGGGGAATGCTCATTCACTGCTGGTAGGATTGCAAACTCCTGCAACCTCTGTGGAAAACAGTGCGGAGAACTCTTAAAGAATGAAAAATGAACTTACCATATGACCTGGTTGTACCACTCCTTGGCATATACCCAAAGGACTCATCCTATTGTAGAAACACTTGTACAGCCATGCTTGCTGCTGCTCTTTTCACAATAGCTAAGAGATGGAAGCAACCTAAGTGTCCCTCAACTGATGAGTGGTTAACAAAAATGCTGTATATGTACACACTGTAGTTCTATTCAGCAGTAAAGAAAGATGAAATAATGAAATTTGCAGCTAAATGGATGGATCTAGAAAGTGTTATACTAAGTGAAGTAACATAGACTCAGAAAAACAAATGATGTGTCTCCTTCATATGTAGTTCCTAGCACCAAATCCTTTTAAATTCCATGTTCTTTTAATAAGATGATGTTTGTGGCTGGTTGCCAAACATCGTCACAATTGGGCTTGTTGACCTTTGTGCTCATTCATTAAAGGAGGGCCAAGCAGAGTCATTGGACCCTCACCAGAGTATCCAGCCACTCTTCCCAGCCAACTGTATGTAATTTGTCTCTAATCAAACATGGTCTCCTGGATTTGGGGATGCCTAAAGTATACAGTCTGGGGAAGGCTAGGAAGAGAAGGCATGACCCATTCTGGGTAAAGGCTTTCCAGTGTGCATACACTCAGGGCATACATACACCTCAGCAACACCTCAGTTATCTCGGCAAGTAAGCTCAGTAAATTCATTGGTTCCCTAGTAAAACTTAATCAAAGATTGGCTTGACACTAGAACTTTAAAAGGGAATAAGCATTTCTTAGCATCCCCAGGGAAAGAATTCTCAGAACAGATGGAAAATTTATTTGTTAATGCTTTATGTCTCATAATTATTAAAAAGAAAAGAAAATGAGAATGTAAAAGATGTTAAAAGGATATCAGAGTGGAGATATTTTCCAAAATAGAGAAAATGAGAAAGCCTAAGCAAGCGATGAAGGTCTGTGTAGGTTTGTTATGATATATAAAGGATGAGACAAAAATAATATACACATAATCTTAAAATTTCTGTCAAAGTTTAGTCAACTAGTTTGAGGAACAAAATATATATCTAGTCAAGGTTTATCTGAGAATATTTGTTTTTTTACTCAGGCTTTATCTACATAGAACATGGTAATAAAAAGTACCAGATGGTGGAACTATTCTTATTGGATGTTTAACAGCCATTGTTTGAGGCCTGTACTAACATGGTCAGAGGGTCTTAAAGGATGGTTTTGGCCCCTTGCCCTCCAATGTCAACTAAGTTCCAGGGGACTATGGAACATCTCTCAAAATGTCCTGTAACGTGGTGAGTCACCTGTCGTCTTGTTCAGGGAGGACATGGGGACCCCACGAGATGGACTTGAACCAGTGTCCAGTCTACAATGAGGAGGGTCACCTCAGAGGAAACATTCCATCCACGCTTCCAAGTGAAGCCATATATGGCTGAGCAGGACCTCTGACTTATCTTCACATTGATGGAACTGGTAAAAGAAAGGAGCCAGGGGCTCCTCCCAAGCCCATGTGACCCCTGAGGAACAGATCCTCAAATAACCTTAAGTGTAAACTTAAATTGTTTCATTTGGGCCAACTGTATGGTCTTAAACACCTAAAAGGAAAGTATAACCTAAGAGTAAAGTCATCAGTATATTTCTTTAAGAGTTCAAGGGATTACACTTCCCAGACGTTAGGCTTAAGTCCATATAAAAAGGTATTTAGACAATTATTTGTCATTGATGATTTTGTTTCTAATCAGAAAGTGCTACTCAGATGTAAGACTTCAAATCTTGGTCTCCAATACTGTAGTGCCCACCTGTAGCTAAGACTGACAACCTGCTATTGTTCTAAAATGATGGATAAATTTTTTTTCTCCCCCTCTCTAGAAGCCTTTGAGAGGGAACTGACACAGATTCTAATCACTCCACAGCTATCAAAATACTTGAAAGTAAATCTTGAATTCATCACTCTTGAGTCCAGCCTTGGCAGACAAAAGAAAAATGAGGAGGGACCCAATAGAGGGATGCTTTCGGAAGCCCGTGTCAAGAAATTGCAGTGGACTCTCAAATGAACATTTGACAATTCCTGTTCTGACCTTTTTCTAGTTCCCTGTCTAGAACTTGTAATGATAATTACCCTTACCTTTACTTCTTCACAAAAAAAGAATTATGCAATTTGGGAGTCTTTTAGATAGACTCACTGAAGGGGTACCCCAATTGCCTCACTCTGTGTCCCTGTTCAGCATGGTAGAAGCCAGAGCAGTCTGTGTTCTGATTCCCTATCCGCAAGTTAGGTAACCTCTTCAGAGGATGGTGTGATAAGAATAGGAGGCAGCCGGATGTAGTGGCACACGCCTTTAATCCCAGCACTCAGGAGGCAGAGGCAGAGGCAGGCAGATCTTTGTGAGTTCAAGGCCAGCCTGGTCTACATAGTAAGTTCTAGGACAGCTGGGGCTACAGGGAGGCCCTGTCTCAAAAACACCAAAAAAAAAAAAAAAAAAAAAAACCCAATAGGAGGCAGGAATGAGTTAGGCAGTAAGGGTAAAAAGACTCCAAAGAAAAGTAGCCAGTTTCTTGGCTAAAGTCACAATGTCCTGCAGCCTCTTAACAACATACTCTGTTTCAAAGGCCAAATGTCTAATGTATTTGTGAGCTTTTATCTAATCCTTAAGATTTTAGGGTTACCTCTTGGGAGGGGGGAATATTAGAGTAGCAAAAAGCTCCATAGAAAAAGAAAAGAATTAGAAAGAATATATGAGTTTATCAGAAAAAAGTGATGGGGAGATATGGGAGGAGTTGGAGGGGAGGGAGTGGGCATGGATTTGATGAAAATACCTTATATGCATGTATGAAATTATCAATAAATTATTAAAAAATGAAATGGGGATCTTTTTTTAAAGGTTAAACCTCATTAGATTTTATGTCTTATAGGGTTTATACTGAGAACAATAATGAATAACCGTATTAATTCACCACTGTGAACCCAAAAATTACAGCCAATTTTGAAGGAGATGCATCTTTGCTGTGGAAACTGTTACTATGTTAATGCTGTTGTAATGAAATGCTTCTACTAATTATGTGGTTATTAAATAAATTTTTAAAATATAAAGCAAATCAAAAAGAAGAAAATGTCTAATGGATTCTCAGGAGTTTCCAGTTAATATACTTATTGTCTTACTGCTTTATACAATGACTAGATGTCTGGTTTCTTTAGGCTCTGGCTTTTGCTTCACTGTGAGCCAGAAGACCACAAATTTTGTCTGCTTCCAACCAGTTGAAGGGGAAAGATTCTAAACAGCATATTTGCTTCTTAAGAGCCAATTTCCCAGGCAGGACACACAGTATTCTGTTTATATTCCATGAATGAGGACTGTTGTAGGGTCATGCCTAGATGTGAGTGAGGGGAGTGGGAAACCAAAATACAGTCTGTGGGATATCATCATGTTCTAAAATGTTCTTATATCACAAATGTACATGTGGTTTTTTTTTGTCAGTGAAATTCTTTAAACATCAGCTGCTTGACAAGGCAACAGCTCCTTCTTAAGTTCCTAAGGCGGATGAACAAAGCGAAAGTTGCCCACACCAATAGGAGGTAGTCATAGTTCTGCTTGATCACTGAATTGCTTCTATTGATCTTTGTTCTAATTACCCAATAATGCAGCAAATGTCCTTCATGCAACTTTAGTAGAAATGCAACAAGTTAAAGTAGGAAGGCACATAACAGAAGTTTCGAAAAATATATAAAAAGAATGCTTTCTCAGTATCTGACACGCTAGTCATCTCCTTAGCAAACTCCGTGAAAATTCTACCACACACTTCCACAAATTTTTCCATATCCTTGAAAATGAGATCACTATGATAAGGAACTTTGGGATTTTAGAATATAATTAAAGTATAAAAATATTTTAAATGGTAAGCTGAATTCTTTCACCATGTCTTTTCCGATGTGCAAAAGCCATCGTAGTTATAATTTTGAATTTCTTGATAGTTTTTCCAAATAATATTAGACATATTTTCTTTTGGGGGGGAGTTTTCAGTTTAGAAATTATAATCTGATGCAATATTTTCCACACCGTTTTTTATGCTTCTATATTACTAGAACTTACTTAAACTTCCTTCCAACACAGAACTGTTGGGGCATTTTCCTTTCTTCATTTACACTGCTGGAGATCAAACCCAGGGCCTTCCTTCCATATACTAGCAGAGAACTATGCCATTAAGCCACATTCTATTCTTCCCTCACTTGAAACCTGTTAGGTTAGGAACCAATCCTAAAAATAAAAAAATGCTTAAGGTTTTGGAAATTAAATTTATAAAGCATGAAACTGATCATATATAAATAATGAAATAACTAAATTGGGCACACCGAGAAAATCAGACATCAGAAGCAGCAAGCTAGTCTATCTAGAGGGGGAGGCAGAAAACGGTAAATGCAGCCTGGTGGGCCTGTGGGGGAAGTAAGAATCATATCTGCATATCCAACAGGACAGATGGGGAAATATAGTTGTGGTTGATACCTCTGGTTCATATGGAGAGGAAAGAAACATCCTAGATTTGCCATTCTTTCTCCTAATAGCTTTAGCTCTTAAAAATATCTTGCTTTGGTTAAAAAAGATGAGAGAGCAAGTGAGCCAGAGAGAATGAGAGAGAGAAAGAATTATTTTGGGAGGGGACAGTGGTAAGGAAGATGGAAGAATTGGAGAGGAGTGAATGAGGTCAGATATATAGTATGTACACTATAAAATTCTCAACAACAGAGGAAAATGTACACAGAAATTAATAGTAAAGGGAACCAAAAGCCGAAATTAAGTCCATCTTCCACTAGTAAAAATTGATTTGCCAGATGCAAAGCTGTTAAGGACTCAGGTCAGTTAGAGTATAAGGGATTTCTGTTGTTAACAAATGAGACATTGCTTCCCCAGAAAATGAGTTTGTCTATCCAAATTCCATGCTGGTAGCCAGACAAGTGACCCACTGCTCCATTACTGATTTAAAAGGACAGCTCCAACAGATTGGCTAGCACAGTCCTTCCTGATGGCTTGTGGCACATCAGAGTCTCCTGGCTGATGCCTAGTTTATGAAAAACTTCCCACTTTCTGTTTCCCAGCCAGGAAGCAGCTCACACTCTCTGTCTCCTCATAAGGAGGGCCTCATTCCTTCACAGCATGCACTCATGAACAGAGGGTTCGTTTTAGTCTCATTCTTTAATTAAACGGAATTTCAGAACCCTTTACTTCTGTAGCTCCACAGTCCAAACTGCAGCCTCCGTACCCATCTGATCACTACCATCTAGGAGGAAACCAATGCTAGTAGAAGTTCAGTTGTTAAAGTTAGAGGTTAGGGCTAGGGAGATTCTGACTCAGTAAAGTGTTTCCTGTGCCAGCTTGAGGGCTTTAGTTTGTATTGCCAGCACTCACAATCCAGATATGGAAGTGCAGGGGAGGCGGGACAGGTGGATTGCTGCAGCTCATGGGACAGAGAGTCTAGCCTAAGCAATGAGCTCTAGGTTTAGTAAAGACTCTGTCTCAAAAATAAGGTGGAGAGCAACATAAAAAGACACCTGTTGCAAATCTCTAGCCTCCACCTGTATGTGCATATGTACCTCAATACATATGTGCACACACCACACAAACATGTATATATACCACCCTCACTAAATAAATAAATAGATAGGGGACTGGAAGATGGCTCAGTGATTAAGAGCACTGACTGCTCTAGCAGCAAACCCCAGTTCGAGTCCCAGCACCCACATGGCGGCTGACAACAATCTATATCTCATGTTCCAGGGGAATTCCATTCTCTCTTCTGTATTGCACAACACAGGTGCATATACATACAAGCAGGCAATACACTCATATACATAAATAACAATAATAAATAAAATAGAAAAAAAACAAACTAAGTGACTAAGTAACTAACAACTAACCAACCTAACTAACTAACTAACTAAATAACTAACTAACGATTAGCATGAGGAACCTAGCCTAATGCTTGAGAGCTAAAGGTCAGCTTCCTGGTTTCCTTTCACTGATCCATTTCTTCTCTTTCTTGCTTCTGGTTCTTAAAAACAACTATAAAACATGATGGGAGGTTAGGAAGAACTGGCTGGAAGATCCCAGGTTTTATTCCAGAAGATGGTGGCTAGTGCTTTATCCTAGCACCTTAAGTTTCTCCTGTGGTATAGCAGCTTGAGTTGGTTGCTTCCTGATGCCTCTCATCTGTAATATAAATGGGGTTTGGGCAGATGAGACTCCATCTGATCTGGCAGCTTTTCTAAGCCTTCGGGTAATGGCTCATCATAAATGCTAGACTTCTGTTGCCCCTTGCTGTCTTATCTGAAAGTAATAAACATAATGTGTCACCAGTATATGTGAGGGATCTGTCTCAATGGACTCAAATAAAGAGTGAAAGTGAAGTCCAAGATATAAGATGCTGAAATGAAAGCCAATGAACCTTTATTTTGTCTTGAAGTGACCTTGCAGTATGTATACTGGCTACTATGGAAGGCAATAAAAAAAAGACTGGAGAGCTTCTCACGGCCTTGTGGTTCAGATATCTAGAGATATTCAGTCAGCACAGGAGGCAAAAATGTGGCAGCAGTCAAATAATCTAAACTCATTTTTTTGAGATGTGTGAAGGCCTTGGAAACTGTATATAGGTAATGGGGTAGTGGATGGAGTCTCTTGGGGTAAGAAAATGGATTTCTAGATTCCTTCCTATGACTGACAGGCAACACTGAGAAGAACTGAGACATAATATTGTTCCTTGAATGGGAAGGGGGCATAGGGTTATATTCCAAGAGGGCAGACTGTTCACTATCACTCCATGGACTCCTCATGTTAAAGTAGTCTTATGAAATCTTACAAAGCTCTTAAGAACATGGTCCTTGCCTAATCCTGTGGCCTCATCTCTTACCATTATTCCTCTTTTGTTCCCTGGTCACTCAAATTTTGACTTTGTAGGAGAATAGTTCTCCAACTTTTCCCCAGGTCGCCCCAATTTTATTTAGGTTATAACATGAAATCAAAATTCATAGATCCTTTCCCTCATCTTCACTTATATCCTAGTGTTACTTCTCTCTTATATGCTCTGTTACTACTCTGATCACATGACACTGCAAACATGCTTTAATCAATTCTCCTCTGCTAGACTTTAAAAAATAGGAGCAGAAGACTTGAGTTTGGCTTCACCACAGTTATCTCTGATCTGTGGGTCCAAAACACATAATTATTGCTCAGAAACAAATGCTAATCAGTGCAAATCTGTAATTCCAGTACCCAAGATGTATAGCCAGGAGGTTCAGTAGTTCAAAACCAGCCTGTGATATATAGCAATCTTTAAGGTAGTTTGCACTACAGTGAAAACAATATAATGTATAGTTACACTACACATATATAACACACACATATGTATATATAGTAAAAGGTAGAGATATAGTGATAGAATATTGCCAGTTTAAATAAATATCTGTGGAATCTATTTCAAAGTACCCAGTGTAGAAGATGGCACTGACATACATTGAATGACAATAACTTTTAGTGATGCTATCATATTTTTCATGTAGATTGCATGATATTAAACTCCTTAATAAATCAACACATTTCTGTGTCCATACATCTGGAAACTTTATCTGCAATCCAAATGCTCATTAAGTAGAGGATACAATACAGTGTTGTTTACCAAGCCTCTGTTAACATTGTTGACAGTGTCAAATTTCTTTCACTGGAAATAATTTATTGTTTAATAACTTAACTTGTAGGGAAGCATGATCAAATTCTAGTGAATAGATCCATTTTAAAGGAAAGCTTTTTCTTCTTTTATAAATCAAGTCACCTCTAGATAATAGCAAACCATTAATAAATGGATTTTTGTGCCATTTTCCTATGAATACCTAAAAGTCAAAATAAGATAAATTATACTTACCAAAATTCGAATAGTAATTATTTTTAAAAGATGGTTTAAATGTGAATCACATTATTTTGTTTTGTGCTCAGTAGGGAGGGATTGGAATGGGATAAGAAGGTGGCAATTAACTTGGATAAATGGTAATCAAGACACCAATACAAAATTTTGTCGCTATCACATGTTATCTGACATAAAACAGAAAGAAAACTTTTAAATTTGAATTAAGTGTCAAATTATATTTTCTTTGGGGAAAATATGTAATGCAGACATTTGGGTTGAACTCTCCTGGGAGGAGATTTTTGTTGCCTTATAACATGCATGCATTCATGTATTTTGCTCTGCACTCTTCTCTCCTCTCAGTATTTGCTTATCGATTTTTTGGAAAGCATTTTACATTATTCAGGGTGAAAAGTAAACAATAGATAAAAACAACTTATGCACTTTAAAAATTATTGATTTAAGTGCATTACAATATACTTACCAAGTGCCCATTTCTCAAATCTCATTTAATCACACTTAAATGAGAAGAAAGCATTTTGAATGTCTGCATGTGTGCATGTGGCTAAAAGAAAGTGGATTTGGTGTGTCATTTAGCTTGGCCAATTTAAGACAAGAGTTGTGAATTTTGTACCTTTTTCCTGTTAATTATGATATTTCCAATAGGGAGTTCTAAAAATTCAATTCATTGAAAAATTCTCCTCACAAAAACACTGCAAACTACAAGGCAGTTTCTGCTTTTTATTGCTTCTCCCATTACCCACTCTTAGGATTTTCCTCCACCGTCTATGAATCAACTCTACATAGGATGATTTCAGAGTCTAGATTTGAACCAATGGCAGAACACAGAGCTCAAGCTCAAAACTAAACTGGAGGCAGCATTGCGGGATGATCTTGGCAATGCTGACGAGTCATACTTCAGACAAAGATGTTTGTTCTAACTGCAAAACTCTGCTTGTAAAATATGTCCAATCCCTTCTTCCTTCTAGAGTCATTGTTTTCTCTTCTTGGATAATATGACAGTTTCTAGCTCACTTCCTCATGAGCTGATAGAAGCAAAAAGACAATATAATTACACTGACTGGATGAGATGCAGTTTTTCCACATTATCTATTGCACCTCATATTTTTGGTCTTTGGATGAGTTCTTCATCTGTTAAATAAAGTCAGTACTGAATTCTTTAGGTAGTTGCTAGTAACTGAATGAGGGGATAGGTTTTTGACTGAAAAAGCACAAATTTAAAGGCACATTAGCATCATTATAGAGTTTATTACCTATTATCAAAGATTGAGTATCCCTTTTATAAAATGCATGAAGACAGAGTTTTCAGAATTTTGATTTCCTAGTATTATGGAATAATTACAAACATACTTAGTGAGTATTAAAATGAAATTCATTTATATTTCATATATTCCATTACTCATAAGAATTTCATATAATATTTTAAAAGATTTGTGCATGAAATGAAGGTTCATGGTGTGGAAGTTTTCATTTGTGGCACTATGTAAGTGCTCAAAAAGTTCTAGTGTTCAGAGCACTTTGTATTTTGAAATTAGGGATGTTCAACTTATATTTCAACTCATCAACAATAGTTTTTATTTAAACAAACTTTCATGACTGTTTGAAGGTAATGACCTCAGAACATAGATGCTCTGTCTTCATGTGAGAGACACAAGAAAAAACATAAACGCAAATTGATGTAAGAAAAGCCATAGAAGTGAGAACTGGAGCATGCATTCATACTGAATTTTAAGAAGTTGTTCTGACGTGGTAACTCTAGATCAGATGCTTAAATGAGGAGAATTCGGTGCTAGTCATGAGAAAGCTGAGAATCGAGACAGTGGGAAAAACACGATATGTACTTGGAACATTGAAGAAAAAGCTGCACACATTATTCTATGGAAAGGTCATTGAGGTGAACAGAGCAGGAATAAGTTGCAGAGTTGAAAGAAACCCTTTCAGACAGGACTGTGATGGGCAAGAATTACTTTCCTTCAGGATAAACACCGTTTTTATATTTTTAATATTTTACCCATTTTCAGAGGACTATCAACCATTATATACATATCCTAAGTCATCATTCTTTTAATTTTTTGATTTTTAAAAATTCTATGTGCACAAGGGCTTTGCTTGCAGGTATGCACATGCATCTGTGTCATGCAATGCAGTGGAGGCCAGAAGAAGGCACTGGATCACCTGAAACTGGAGTTATAATCAAATGTTAGCTTCTATGTGGGTGCTGGGATCAGAACCCGTGTCTTCTGCAAGAGAAGCCAGTGCTCTTAACTACTGACCCATTTCTCAAGCCTCCCCTAAGTTGTTATTTAACAAATCTATTTCTATTGGATAGTTTGTTAATATATGTCACTTCACATTATAAATAATGTCTTCACATCTTTACATAGAACATTTTGGCAGAATTTCTAATTACATTTATGTGGAGATACTCTATTGTTGCCTTTTAATTGCTTATGACATTTAAAAATACTACTTAAAACCTTGTGTGGAAGAAACAAGCACACAAGATTCCTCTTGAGAAAGCCTCCTCATTAGTTCTCTGAGTCTAATTAGTTCAATTGGTGTAAAAGAGCAGAATGCTAATGTGGTAACCGCTCCAGGATAACATCCCTGCTGCCCAACCTATTATTCTCCATGAGTTTCACGTGTCCTAATTAACACTTGATCACCATGTCAATGGTGTGGGATATCAGTATCATTTTTGAAAAACTGAGCCCATTACATTCTTGCAGATCAATTCATTCATATATACTTCTCTCTCTCTTTTATTTTTATTTTTTTGGAATCTCAACTTTCTACTCTTTTCTCACCAAAACTGATGACATTCTTCCTGCATTTTATTGCATCCCATTGGAATATCTCATAGTTTTTTCCTTGCATCCCCACCAAATCCAGCATTCTGCCAACATCTATACCCGTTTACCATGCATTTTCTTCTGATGAGAGACTTGCTCACCCTGTTTGTTCTGAGACTGAATCCTCTATCTGATTACTGGTGTCCATCTTCTTTCAGTTGCTCAAACACTGCATCCATAATTGTGGTTTTTCCCTCAGCATAAACACATACACCGTTGTCAATGTTCAACAAACCAAATTCAGTTTTCTCTTGGTCCTTGAGGTAGATTGCTTTCAGGTACCTGTGCACGCCAAAATCCACGATGCCCACGTCTCTTAGCTAAAATGCAATAGCACTTGCATATCATATGTACACAAGGTTTCACGTTTGTTGATGATTTGTAATACTGAATGTGATGAAAATGGTAATATGTGTTTTTTTATCACTTTTCTGTTGCTGTGATAAACACTGACCAAAGCAATTTATAGAAGGAAGAGCTTATTTGAGCGTATGGTTCCAGGGGAATTACAGTCCATCATGGCAGGGTGGCATGGTGGTTGGAGGTGGCTGGAGCAGGAGCAGCAGAAGCTAAGCTCTCACATCATCACACACGCACAAGAAGCAAGAGAGCAACTGGAGATATGGTAACGTTTAAGAAAGCTCCAAGCCCAACCCCAGTGATGAGTTTCCTCCAGGAGAGCCACACCTTCTAAAACCTCCCAAAACACTGCCACCATCTGGGGACAAAATGTCCAAATATGGGGGACATTTTCATTCAAACCATCACACAGCCCAGTGTGGGTGGTGCCACCCCTAGGCAGGTGGGCCTATGTCGTATAAGAAAGCAGTTGGAGCAGGGCCATGTAAGCAAGCCAGTAAGTAGCGTTCCTCCATGGCCTGTGCTTTAGTTCTTGCCTCCTGGTTCCTGCCCTGAGTTCCTACATTGGGCTCCTGTAGTGATGAACTGTGATCAGGGAGATGTAAGCTAAAGAAACCCTTTCCTCTCCATGTTGGTATTGGTCCGAGTGTTTTGTCACCGCAATGGAGAAGCAAACTATGACAATATCCATTTTAAATTTTATCATAAAATTTCATATTTTAAGTATTTTACCCAAATCTCCTACATTAACATCTCTCCCAGTTGGCTCCTTAATACCTAGATGAACAGTATTTTTTGTTCTTTTCTGGATTCTCTTCTTCCTACCCAAAGAGTCACAGCGTTTCAAAGTACAGCTCTTGACATCATTCTGTCTCTTTGGCTTCTCTTAAAAGAGATCTTATTCATACAAGTTCACTCAAAATCCATTGATATACTGACTCAATTTCATATCTATTGATAAAAATCTCTTTGAATTCAATATTCCACACTCAAACTCATTTTCTGTTTCAACAGCTGATCTCTGACTTTCCCATCTCAATGAATGGAAATACCAAATTCTATCATTCAAACTAAAAAGCCTAGATGTCAAACTTGATCATTTTCTTCCTTTGTCCTTATTCAATATATTAGTAACTCTGTTTGAAATTAACCTCATATATTAAAATATAATTAGATGAAATCTTAGATGACATCAGCTTACACACTTTACACTACCTCTACTAATACTCAATTATATGCAAATCTATCTGCTATTTAAACCTATTATCACAATGATTTTCCTCTTGAGTCTTGCCCTTGCCACTGCATAGATCATAAATCACAGTGGTAGGTTATAAATACATTTTGTTCATTTCACTCATCCTATCCACTGTTTCTCTGCACTTAAGAAAACATCCAATGTTACGATGTAGATGGGTAGTACAGTGCCTACCTGACATGCACAAGGTGCTGGATTATTCTCCTAACAACTCCCCTCCCACCAAAAAAATGATGCCTGAACTCCATATTTTCAGAATGTTGAGCAAAATTGGAAGGTTTTGTGTTTTATATTAATTTCATTCAATTCTAACAACCCATACCATTTGAACAATTTTTTTTTGTCCTTTGGAGACAAGGCCTCCCTGTAGCCCCATTTGGCCTGGAACTCTATGTAGACTAGGCTGGCCTCAAAGTCACAGAGATCCCACTGCCTCTGCCTCCCAAGTGCTGGGATTAAACATGTGTGCCTGTGCATTATTTTTTTAATTTTTTATTATTGAGAACTTCATAAGTGAGTATTTTCTTTGCATTATTTCCATCCCTCACAGTCCTCCACCAACTCCTCCCATGTCCCACTGCTTCCTCTCAATTTCTTATCGTCTTCTTTGATTATTGATATTACACATACATATATACATTTATAAATACATACATATATACATACATACATACATACATACAGTCATATGATGCACTAAGTCCATTTAGTGGTACTCCTGTGTACCTGTGTTTAGGGATGTCCATTTGAGAGTAAATAACCTTTCAGGGAAGTATGTCCTGGAGAAAACTGATGCTCCCTCTCTCAGCATCCATTAATTGTCTGTAGCTCTTCATCTTGAGGTGTGGTGCCATAAAATGCTGTCATCCACCTTGACATGTCAACTGGTTTTGTCATTATGCAGATCATGTTAGACGACCAAAATATGGTGAGTTCATTGGTGCAGCTTCCCTGTCATCTTCAGAATGCACAATGAGCAGCAGGCGTCTTATCTGTTAGGCTCCTACATTCTTTTTTCCCCCTTTTCTGCCATGTTCCCTGAGTGTTGGGTATAGATGTTGCGTGTACATGTGTCACTTAAGACTGGACATCTCACAATGACTTGTTCTCTTCTTTTGACCCATTATTTACTATTTTTATTTTATGTGTATGACTGTATTGCCTGCATGTAGGTAAATGTACCCGTGTCATGCAATGCCCGCAGAGGACAGATGAGGCCATTGGATCCCCTGGTACTGGAGTTACGGAAAATTGTTCACTGCCATGTGGGTGCTGGGATTCGAACCCGGGTCTTCTGCAAGAACAACCAGTGTTCTTAACTGCTGAGCCATCTCTCCAGCCACCCCCACCATTGTAGAAATTTAATAATCACCATCTGTTGCAAAGTCTTTTTGATGAGTGGTGAGAAGTATACTTGTTTGTAAAGAGATATATTTAGAATACAGTAAAAAATTACATTCATCTAGGGAAGTGACAGAAGTTGGATTTTCTCTCAGGTCTATGACCTCTCTGCCATGTGTACTTGAATATGTTTATAGTACCACACATGAGTTCTTTCTTATTGAGCAGGCCTTAAGTCCAATTAGATAGCTGTTGATTACCCACAAGATAAAAGTGACACTACTGCACCAATATTGATAGTTTTCTGGGCCAGTAATTATTGTGGTTAGTAGCCTTTACAGCTGGGTAGGATAATTGATTGATTTTCTCCCTTAGCAGCTTGACTCTTGTCTTTCATAAATATCAGAGCTTGTCTTCAGGGAGGAGGTTTCCAGGTCAGTTTCAGCTCAATTGCTCCAACTTCTGTGTCTGAAGCATGTTGTGTCTTCAGAAATAGGATCTTACCTTCAAGTTCGAGGAGACAATCAAGGGCTATATTATTTTGGGTGTCTCCTGAAGCACCCTGACCAACAACTAAATTGGAGGTTTCCTATGGTTGGTACGATGATTTTTATTATACACTTACCAACTATACTTACGAACTCATATTTACAATATATGTATATTTTTTCAGTAGGCTTATAAAATGCATTTATATTATATATACTTTTTTCAGTAGCCTATTCAATGTGATTTAAAATGTTCTTTCCTATATCTATATCTTGTAGTGTACTGTTTTCCTCAAACAGTTTCAGCATTCCAGGTTTCACATTGAGGTCTTTGACATATGTGGAGAATTATTTATTTCTCTTTCTCTCTCTCCCTCTGTATAGCCGTACCTTGGCCCTCCCCAGTTAAAGAACCCCTCTATTTACCCTCTTGTTAGCTCCTATTTCCCACTGTACCCTTCTCTCAAGCTCCTTCTTCCCCTTTCCTCCCTTGATTGCTTTCCATATTCCTGACTCCTGTGGTTATACTCATATCTAAGGATTTGAAACTAAGATCCAGAAATGAGAGAGAACGTGCTGCTTGTTTTTCTGAGTCTAGGCTACTTCAGTTAGTAAAACAGTTTCTAGTTCCATTCATTTACCTGAAAATTTCATGATTCATTTTTCATCACAGCTGATTAGAACTTCATTGTGTTAATGTGACACATTTTCATTATCCATTCATTGGCTGAGAGACATTTAGGTTGCTTCAATGCCCTAGCTATTGTGAAATACAGCAAGAAACATGGATGAGCAAGTATTTCTGTTGTAGGATATTGAGTCTATTTGATATTTGCTAGGGAGTGGACTAGCTGGGTCAAAAGGTAGATTTCATTTTAATTTTTAAGAGTTTTCCACACTGATTTCTGTAGCTACAGCAGTTTGCAATACCACCAGCAATGAAGGTGGGGGGGGCATCCTGTTTCCTCTCATCCACAGCAGCATTTGCTGTGATTCTTTTTCTCTTGATCTATCCATTCTCACCTGGGTAAGACGAAATCTTAAAGTAGTTTTAAATTTCCTTTCACTAACTGTTAAGGACGTTGAATATTTTAAGGGTATTTCTTAGTCATTTTTCAGTTCTTCTTTTGAGAACTCTCTGTTCAGATGTATAGTTATTTAGGTCATATGTTTTATTGATTTTTTTTAGTTCTTTGTATATTGGAAAATTAATCCTGTATCAGATGTATAGTTGGCAAAGATTCTTTCCCATTTTGTGGGCTTACTCATCCCACTTAGTTCTTTCTTTTACTATAGAAGCTTTTTGGTTTAGTGAGGTCTCATTTTTCAAGTGTTGATCTTAATTCCCGAGTGAACAATGTCCAATTTAGAAAGTCCTTTCCTGCACCAATATCTTCCAAGATACTACCTATGTTTTCTTCTAACAGGTTCATTGTTTCCAGCTTTATTTTGTGATCTTTGATCCACTTGGAACTGACTTTTCTACAGGGTGAAAGTTATGGTTATTATTGCATTCTTTATATGGAGATGCAGTTTTAATAGCACCATTTGTTGAAGATGCTGTCTTCTCTCCAGTGTGTGTTCTTGGCACCTTTGCCACATACGTAATTGCACACACTCATGTTTGGGTCTTCTATTTGGTTCTATTGCTCTACATGTCTGATTTTGTTCCAATACCATGCTGTCTTTATGCCTATGGATATGTAATACAGACTGAGGTTTGGCATGGTAATCCCTCCAGCATTGCTCTTTTTGCTCAGGATTGATTTGGCTATTAGGGGTTTCCTATGGTTTCATATGAAATGTAGGATGTTTTTCAATTTCTGTGAAAATATTGTGGGGATGCTAATTCAGATTGTAATGAATCTATAAATTACTTTTGATAGAATTGTCATTTTATAATAGTGATTCTACCAATTCATGAGTACAGGAGGTTTTCCCTTCTTCCAGTGTCTTCCTCAGTCTTTCCTTGAAGATTCACATTTTTCATTGTAGATGTTTTTAATGTCCCTCATTAGGTTTGGTCCTAGATACTTTCTTGAGGCTTTCTGTTTAATGAAAGTGATGCTATGATCTCTTTCTCTGAGTGCTTGTCTTTGGCATATAAACAAACTAGTGATTTTTTAAAACTGATTTTTGTATCCTGACATTTTGTTGAAAGCACTGATCATTTCTGGAAGTTATCTGGTGAAATTTTGGGGACCTCTTCTGCATAGTATCATATCATCTGCAAATAGGAAAAATTGAACATCTTTTTCATTTAGTACCCGTTAAATTTCTTTCTCTTGTCTTATTGCTCTAGTTAGGTTTTCAAACATTATATTGAAAAGGAATGGTGTTAGTGGTCAGCCTTGTCATATTCCTCATTTACAGGAAAATTTTTCAAGATTTTCTCCATTTACAGTGATGCAGATTGTGGGTCTCTCATATGCAGCCTTCCTTGGAATATTTTTTTCCATCCTTTCACCTTAAGGTGGTGCCTGTCCTTGATGGCAAAATGAGTTTTCATAGCCAACAAAAAGATGGATTTTGTTCCTTAATCCTTTAAATTAGCCTGTGTCTTTTAAAAATATTTATTTTATTATTTTCATTTTCTTTTATGTGTATGTGTTTATTGCCTGCATGTAGGTAGGTGCACCCGTGTTGTGCAATGCCCATGGAGGAGAGAAGAAACTGTCAGATGCCCTGGAACTGGAGTTACAGAGAGTAGTTAGCTGCCATGTGGGTGCTGGGATTTGAACCCAGGTCTTCTGCAAGAACAGCCAGTGTTCTTAACCACTGAGCCATCCAGTCCCCTAGTCTTTGTCTTTAATTAGAAAATTGAGGCCATTGATATTTAAGCTTATTATTTAATGATGTGTATTGTTTATTCTCATCTTATTTTCTGTTTGTGTTCTTAATTCTATTTTTGTTTTGGTAATTATAATGACATTTGTTTTCTTTATGTAGTCTCTTGGGTATGGCCATTCCTTTCTTCAGTCCTTTGTATTGCTTTGATTATTATTCTCTCTTGGGCTTGTTTGGTGGACTTGAATTATTTCAGCCTATCTTTATCATGGAACATTTATTTTTTTTTCCTTCAATTACGATAGAGTTTTGCTGAGTAAAGAAGTCTGGATTTACATCTGTGGTTACTAAGAATTGGAATACTTTCCTACAAGCTCTTTTGTCTTTTGAAAATTTATTTTAAAAGTCAGCTGTTCTGATGGGTTTTCATTTATGTCTAACTTATTTTTCTCTTGCAACTTTCATTATCTTCTCTTTGTTCTGGGTATTATGTGTTTTTACTGTGCTGCCATGGGGAATTTCTTTTCTTTTTCTGTGTATTTGTTGTTCCGTGTACTTCTTTTATCAGTAGGATAGTTATGAAGTAAACTTACATTTTATTTCTTTTAAGGCAGTTTATTCATTACAGCAAACAAGCTTCATGAAAATATCCCAAAGACAATGAATTCCAATGGCGTGGTTTCCTCTCTCTGGGAAAGACAAAAAATGTCAAGTGAGTGGACAGCATCAGGAAAAATTAATGCTGATAGAACAGAACCTTGGGATTGGAAGGGTGATAGATATCACAGACTGAGCTTGCACATTATGTTCAAAATATTGTCTCTTTTCTTAATGTAGGTTTTTGTTTGTTGCTGTTATTTGTGGTTAATATACTCTGGAACAGTGTAACTTGAAGTTTATCCATAAATATGACCATATTTATAAAAACAATGATTTTGAAAAAAATGAAATATCCTCTAAGAATTTGAAAACAAATTCAAGGTTCTACTAACAATACCATGAGTAATCATTTATACTGTTTCATGAACAGAGTTTTTATAGGACCAAGATGTGTCATTAAAACCATAGCAGGTTCTTTTATTTCTCTTTGTTCAGTCTTCATATATGTTCAAATTCAGTGTTTCCATGATTTTCGGAGGGGGTAGGTACCAGGTTCCATTTTCTTTCATCTTGACTGTTTTTGGCTTTTGTATTCCTCGCATGAGATCAAGTCACTTGTGCCTCTCTAGAGAGGATTTGTTCTTATACAATAGTCATTCAGAAAATAAAATGCTTACCATGAGGAAAGGGGTCTAAACATAGAAATGTTATATCTCCTCTAAATCACATCTACAATGAGTGTGAAACTTATCCAAAGAAAACTGAAAAGTTTATGGCTTATATTCTTAATAAACAATGGAATTAGTTGCAAACTAAGAGAGTTCATTTTCCCAGGGATAGAAGATTGCAGTGTCATGTTCCTTTCTCATTATTTCATGAAGAATTAATAGTTTATGTTTTCTTATAGTATATAGCTCACATCCATTATTTCTAGTAGTTAATATTCTGTTCCCTTTGTTTTAAAATGGATGCTCCTAGTTTTACATGTCTTCGGGGATAACTTAAAGAGAAAAAACTACCCAGCAGCACTTATTATTTGGCCATTTGGCAATATTAAACTCAGCTTTCTTTATTTGTTTTCATTGAGTAAAAGGAAACAGGAAGCAAAAAAGACAAGAAGAATTAAACTCATTACACAGCGCACTATGATGCTGCTGTTAACATACTATATAAATGCATTGAAAGCTAAGTGATGGGGTGGTCTCTAAGTGTAAAAACTGTTTCGTGTATTAATTGGATTCATAAAGTCAGAGTGCAGAAACAGAAGTCCACCCTTTCTGCAGGCTCCTGATGAACCTGGTGCAGTGGGAGCAACCCCAGGCAGGTCACAACTATTCAGAGTGCCTGGATGGCTGCAGATCTTGTCAGGAGTAATTGTGGACTATTCCAAACTGTGTGATACTGGTTTTCATCTCAGAACTAATTGAGAACACCATACTCAGTCTCACCTGTGTTTCAAATAGAAGATTTGAAGACCTGTCAGTAGAGATTTTTCCACAGCCCTCAAAAGGAACAGAGTGTCTCTATGATATGAATGCAGCTACTTTACTATAAAATGCTTAGTATTTACACTATGAGAAAGATGACAGTTTTTGAAATACCTCCTAATCGCTTGAGTTTTATGTATTACACCCATAAGTTAAAAACCCTGGAGTCCTGCAGTTATCATTAGACACATTCCTCTAGCAGGTTACAAGTATCAATGAAAGAAAAATGAAAGCTAATTATATCCCATAAATGGCCATTTATTACTGAATTATCCTCTTTTTACACTTCTAAGCACGCTTGTAATTGCAACAGGCTGCATGGACATTTTTCATTATTAAAAATATAATCCTTGAGGATGTGGAGAAAGGAAGGTAACAGTAGAGTTATTATGCTTAAACATTAAACAACTTAAATATTTCAAAAATTCTTCACACAATACTCAGTCAAGAAAGAGTTAAGTAGGCTTATTTTCTTTAACATTGCATTGTGCCTGATAACTTAATATTTACTACGCATGGCTCCACAGCTACCTATATAAGATGGAGATACTAATATAAAAGTTCAACTGCATTTTCAATGCAAATTTTAAGTACAGATCAGACTAAGGTTTCAACCATATGAAAGTAAAGAAAAATAGTCACTTATTTGGTCTTTCGTTTTCAAATAAATCTAAACAGCAGAAATAGGGAAATATTTATTGTGCTATTTATTATTCTTTGTGTTGTTTTTAATTTAATTTCTCCCAGGCACCAAAGCATCAACTGTCTCCACTGAACCTGAAGGCAGGCATCGACATTCTGCCCTCAGAAGTTAATTTGACAACTGCCAATCACAATTAAGTTTACACATCTGTTAGCTTTAGGGTCATGCTGGGGTGAGAGTTTACAATGAGAGGGATGGTTTTCATAAGGTTATTACAAATATTACTACAGACCGAGTACACACTAAGAGAAGTGGTGAACCAGACTTTGATGGACATAATAATAAGATCAAGACTGAAATAATTTCAGGATCTCAAGGGCAACATATTAGGAGATAATTCTCCTCCTAGACTATTTATCCCAATATTTTTAAAATATTACAATAGTCTTCAGGATTTATTTAGTATAAAATACCTCTAAATTTATTTTATTTTATCATTTGAAGGGTCCCACTGCTACATATTCAATAACAATTTCCAGCGCAAAGATACATCTCTTTCAAAAGTTGCTGTAAATTTTTATGTTCACAGTTGAATTAATACAGTTATACAATACTGAACTGAGTATAAACCCTGTAAGACATAAAATTGAATGAGTTTTTAACCTTTAAAAAAGATATCCATTTCATTTTAAAATATACTGTTTCCTACAGACTCATTTTAATGCTACTAACATAGATGTTTGTATGTGCGTCTCTAATCTCTATGTATCTGATTATTACTAGTACAGTCGGTTACACTCAGATCCTTGGCACCTGAGTATAGATATAAAGTCATCAGGTAGATTTCAATGGTAATGTTTATCACCTGTACTAATTAACATGAAGTAAATTTTTATGCTTCCTCCTCAAATATAATTCATATTTTTATTTGTTGATTTTTTTTGTGTCTATCATATAGAGCATCCCAAAAAATCTTATTCATCTATATACCCACTTCCCCAATGGCACCCTCACATAGCCCCCCTCCACTGGAGCCCATCTACTCTGTCATCCCTGTTACTGTCCACTGTGTTGTCGGTGCCCCCCACCTTTCCTCAGTGCTCGTTCATCTGCTGAATCTAGTCAGCCTATCTAGAAATCCTTGTTTTAGGAAGATCAGCTGTTCCTCATCTAGCAGCAATCAGTTGTCAATATTCCTTTAGATAAGACTAGGGTCTGCAGTTCATTTTCCCAGCTCTATGGTGGGTTACTATTTGGGAGTCTCTTGGGCCACCCTGCCAACAACTCAAAGGAAGGTATCTCCTGTCTGGTATTGTTTCTTGTTATGTAGCTTTTAGCTATACATATGTGCTCTTAAACAATTATATTGACCCCTCTAATCTTTGGTTATACTTTTAAGATCCTACAGTTGGCTCAGATAAACCAATTTATTTTTATTCTTAAGGCTGTTTGAGGATCTGTTCCTCAGTGGTCACATGGGCTTGGGAAGAGCCCCTGTCTCCTTTCTTTTACCAATTCCATCCAAATGAAGATAAGTCAAAGGTCCTGCTTGACCATGGTTGGCTTCACTTGGAAGCATGGAGGAAATGATTCCTCCGTGTTGACCCTCCTCTTTGTAGACTGGACATGGTTCAAGCCCATCTGGTGGGGTCTCCATGGCCTCCTTGATCAAGAGGACAGGGGACTCACCACAGTTACAGGACATTTTGAGAGATGCTCATAGTCCCCTGGAGCTTAGTTGACCTGGAAGGGCAAGGAGCCAAAACTGTATTTTATGTGTATGAGTGTACTGCCTTCATGTATGTAAGTGTGCCCATGTTGCACAGTGCGCATGAAGGTCAAAAGAAGGTTTGGTTTCCACTGGAACTGGAGTTATGAATGGTTGTTAGACGCCATGTGGGTGCTTTGAACTGAAACTGGGTCCTCTGCGACAGCAGTCAGTACTCTTAAACTCTGAGTCACCTCTCCAGCCACTAAATATCTCTAAATTTAAAGCATGAATCAATCTCTCTCTCTCTCTCTCTCTCTCTCTCTCTCTCTCTCTCTCTCTCTCTCATCTTTTGTGTTTTCCCCTAATGCTGGAGTTACAGGTATATGAAACTATGTCCCAGTTTTTCACATGGGTTCTGGTGCCAAGAGAGATGTTTCAACAGATAAAGTCACTTGCAACACAAGCCTGGATACCTGAGTTGGATACCTGGAAAACATGTAAAGGTAGAAGGAAAGAATTGATCATTGTTGGTAGAGGGTACGAGACTTGGTCTCAAGCATGAGGACATCAGTAGAAATTGCTAAGCACTCACGGAATGAATTCCCTCCTTCCATACTTAAATGGGTTCTGGGAATGGGACTCAGGTTCTCATGTTTGCAGAGAAAGTGCTCTTCCTCACTAAGCCATCTCCCCAAACCCTAAAGCATAGGACATTTAAAGCAAATTTATTCTCACAAATGCGTTCTTTTGTTATCTCATATGTCTATTAACAGTAAACTTGCAGAAACAGATTTTAAAAATTGGACACAGTAAAAACCGTTGTTGTAGAATAATTTTCCTACACCAGGCTTTGGATACAAATAGGGATAGCAAAGGCAAGATCATTTTCTTCTTAATTTGAACAAGGATTATCTTGAGATTTAATGTCTGCGCTTTCATTTTTAGCGTGCTTACTTTTACAAGGGTTTCCTTGTGAGTTAGGATATCCTTGTTGCTTAATAGACAATTAGAGTTTCAGAGGAGCACAGAAAGACACAGCAAAGGCTTGAAAAAATGATCGCATCAAAGTGTACAAAGAAATAATAGCTTTGAGAAGCTTTTGATTTAGATGAGAAAATATAGTTAGTGAGGAAGGAAGGTAGAAGAAGGAAAACTGCTCATAGTTTAACAATCACAGTTGGAAAGAACATGTCAACCAATTTCAGATCATGTAGAAACAGCTGCACGAGTGTTCTGAGGCGTTACATGAGCTGTACTAGCGGCAAGGAGGCTCAGGAAAGTCAAGTTTATACACAGAGGACAGTCTGTCATCCACCTAGTAGCTCATGATGTTTCTTCTTATTTCCTTTGGAAGGATCTTGGATCAGTATCAGACACGCATGATGCCTCTGAGCCATTCATTAGAAAATACTTTTTAAGGCCCCAGGACTATTAGTCTTAGTTGGTGTTCTCGGGGAGCTTCTCTGTATGGGAAGGCCCATTTGCAATACTCCAGACACTTTGTATGCCCCACAGAGACATGGGGGCATTTTTGATGCAAACTGCAGCAGTCAAATAGAATCAGTGCTAGCAAAAGCGAAAGATATGAAAACAAAAAGGTGGAAATTAAAACAGTTAATTTACTAGAGCCACTGTTGATGCCATATAGATTTTGTTGGAGACAGAGAACTTTGATTAAACTATGGGAGAAAGTAGCAAAACTGTGACCCAGTACACATTGTGTTAGTGACAGGAATAATTAGAGCAAATAGAAGTGGGGATTTTCAGACATGGTTGCAGTTTTCAATCAAAGGTACACTCGGCGTATTAGGGCTTCCTATTAGGGCTTGGAAAGTGGGATCCTTGGCTTCTTGAAATTCAGTTGTAATAAAAGCAAATGGTGCACATAAAGTAGAGGACTGATCTGCTCCACTTTGGAGTCAGCTCTACCCTGAGGAAATGTATGGGGAATTTTAGGAAAGGAATTTTGTCACATAAAGGAAGCATACACATGACTTGAATACCAAAGGATGGATTTAAACAGTCCTTCCTCAGAACACTTGGGAACTGATTGCCAGAGTCTATGCTAAGTAATATATCAAGTGGTAAATTTGTTTACTTACGAAAATTGTGTTCTACCTTCAGGTTTCTGCTTCAAACGACAGCCAGAAATCAAGAACTCCATATGCCTTTGTTTAAAGACTCATCCAAATATAACCCTTGGGGCTGGAGAGATGCCTCAGTGATTATGAGCACTGGCTGCTCTTGCAGAGAACCCACGTTCCATTCCCAGTATCCACATGGCAACTTACCACTGTCCATAACTCTAGTTCCAGGGAGTTCAACGTACTCTTCTGACTCTTGCAGGCATGGCATGGCATGGGTGCATTTAAGTACATGCAGGCAATACCCTCATACACATAAAACAAAATGAAATAAAATAATAAATAAAACAAAAACCAAATATAATCCTTAAAAAATAAAGCATATACTCTAGATGAACAAGGAGCTTAGTATGTAGGAGTATGTTAAAGATAAAATAACCTGGTAACTCAGGCTTCACTACAGTGTGATCAGTCTACATTTTTAAAATGCCTATGTTCTCCCTCATATGTGGATCCTAGGATCAGACTCTGATAAATAAGTATGCAAACAGACATAACTGCAGGAACCAGGACAAGGGTAAGGAAACAGTGAGGTAAAGGAAAAGAAATAACCTGAAGGAGAAGAATAGTAGG
>NW_008339519.1:1296417-1316903 GCF_000622305.1 Nannospalax galili
CTATTTAAAATTGTGTTTTCCAAAGATTTTGTTCTTTTCAAGCTGGGTATCTACTGTACTGGTTTCTCTCACACTGTACTGTTTCTCTCTCAAACACAATGTCTATTCTATAAGGTCATTTGTGATATTAGCAAAATATTTTTTACTCATTTCCCCCCACAATCACTCTTGAAGTGGTTTTCATCAGTAATTAACACGAAAGAAAAATCGTTTCTCCCTTTTATCTTCGTTTTTATTTGCTTACTGAGCATTATTATTGTTTTCACTATCTTTTGTCTCTGACTTTTAGAACATTTGTTGTTCTTTTACCAATTTCTGGGCATGGAAATGTAAATAACTGTTTTTTTTTTTCAAAATTATTTTCTTTCCTGGATCTCAAATGAACTCATATGTATTTATTTATTTTCATGCCACCAAGATTTTATTAGTAATGGATTCACTTTTATATTTTTAAAGCTTTTATTTATTATTTATTCATTTATTTTTTATTTTATGTGTATGAGTATTATGCCTGCATGCATGTAAGAGCACCCATGTCCTGCAGTGCCTGAGGACTCCAAAAGAGGGTGTCAGAACCCCTGGAATTGGAGTTACAGGCACTTGTTAGCCACCATATGGAGGTTGGCACTCGAACCCAGGTATTCTGCAGGCACAGCCAGTGCTCTTAACCATTGAGCCATCTATCCAGCCCTGGATTTTATTTTAATAAGTTCAAATTAGTTCCTAATTTTCAAATCAAGTATTTAGGCCCGTGGATTAAGGAATGTACTACTTAACTTCAATAAATTTCAGATTTTCGATTCTAATTTCATAGTAGTCAGAGAACACTAGTTGAGTAATTGGGATTGAGTCTATGTCCTGAGCATTCTGAGATTTGTATCACTTCATGGCTGCATTCTACACATGGCTTTGAAATGTTTATTATTATTTCTTATAACATTATATTTATACAAATTATTTTGTTTGCTAATTGTTTTGAGTAGTCAATATATTTATTAAATTTTGATGATGACTGGCATATTCATAAAGGAGTGTTAAAAATCATCCAGTTCATTTTAGATGTGTCTATTTTTAAAATTCTGTTAATTTTGCTTTATCTTGGAACTATAATTTTTATTGAATTTTGGCAATAGCATACCATATAGTTTGATGGCATTTAGATCTGCTCATCTATCTGTACCCCTCCCCCAATGAAATTTCATAAATACACAGACATACACATATACACACAGACTCACACACACACACACACACACACACACAGACACACACACACATACTCATAGGCCATATATGCATGGCTTATATAGTATGACTTGTGTCCCCTCATCGAAGTGTCCTTCAATATGGATCCATCCACTGGGCTAACAGAGTCCCAAGCCTGCAACACACTGTCTTTCCTCCTTGCAGCAGCCATCGATTGCAAAAATATCCTTAGGTTAGGTTGGAATTTCTTACCCACTTCCCCATGTCTATGCTGGGATTTTTTTGTTTCAGCCTTGCATAGGAATTGTGCATGTTGTCACTATTCATATTACTAACTGACCCGGTATCTGGAAGACTGTTTCCTTGTGATCATCCACCCCCTCTGGCTCTAAAATTTTTCTGTCTCCTCTACTGCAATGATCCCTGAGCCTTTGGGGGCAGAGGTTTGAAATAGATGTTATATTCATGGATAAGCACTCTGTGCCCTCTTGTTCTCTCCACATTGGCTAATTGTGGGTTTCTGTGTTAAGCAACATCTGCTGATTAAGGAAACCTTTCTGGTGAGAGTGAAGAGATGCATGCATCCTATGTGTAGAGGTTTTATTGAAATTATGTCACTTAGGATTAAGTGTCTCACAGACACTATTCTCTGCATTTGATCAGTTCTGGAACTCTGTAATAATGTCCATCTGTTGCAAAAGGAAGCTTCTTTGATGAGGGGTGAAAGGCATATTTTTATGAAAATATAAAGATGCCTCTTTAGAATAAGATAAGAAACTATGTTTGGTTAAGAATACGACAAGAGTGGATTTTTCCCTAAGATCTACGACATAGCCCAATACACATCCAGCCATGTATACCGGGCTATGTTTACAGTACCACACATGAGTTCCCTCCTATTGAGTGGGGCTTAATTTCAATTTGACAGCTGTTGATTACCTCAAGATAAATGTTCCAGTACCACACCATTAGCAATTGTTTGCTAGGTCAGTCATTGTTATTTATTAGGCTTCACTGCTGGGTAGGACTATTGATTTGTTTTCTCTTTTTGCAGCTTGTATAGTATTCTCCAATTCTTTGACACCATGAGAGACAGTCTTCAGGAAGGAGACTTCTAGGTCAGTTCCAGCTCAATTGCTCCAAAGTTCTGTGTCTGAAGTGTGACATGCCTTCAGCAATAGGGTCTTACCTTCACGTTCGGGGTGGCAATCAAGTGTTATAACAATTAACTGTGTTGTTTTGGGTGTCTCATGGACAAGGATTCACTTGCCTAGCACTGTGTTTTTTTGTTATATAGACTTGCTATATACATATACTTGTATATGTATTGTATGCTTATTTTTCAGTGGACTTTGAACTAATACATTTCCCTCTGATTTTTTAAACCACCTGAGCATTATTTATCTCTCCTCTTACTCCCCCTGAATACCTACTTCATCCCCAGTTAAAGTGTCTTCTTTCCTTCTTTTCCCCTTAAAAACATGTCTTCTACTATCTACCTGTCTGGAGCTCCTTCTTTGCCTTTATTCCCATGGTTCATTTCCATTTCCTTGGCTTCTGTTGTGACATTAGGAAATACTCTCACATTTACAGATTTGTAGTTAAGATCCGAAAGTTAGAATGAATACATGTTGCTCGTTTTTCTGAGTTTATGTAACTTCACTTATGATAACAGTTCCACTCATTTTCCTGCAAATTTCATGATTTTTGTCTTCTTAACTGTTAAGTAGAACTCCATTGTGAACATGAACCACTTTTCATTATCCATTCCATTGAGGGACATATAGATTGTTTCCATTTCTTACTACTGTGAAAAGAGCAGCAATAATCATGGCTATGTAAGTATCTCTGTAGTAGGATGGGTCTGCTGGGTATATGCCAAGGAGTGGTATGACCAGATCATATGATATATTCAGTTTTATTTTCATTTATTTTCATTTTTAATGAGCCTTTTAATACATTTCATACAACAGTTCTTAATCAAATTTAGATCTCTTCTTTACATACCCCCACCTCCTCCTCAGGACCTTGTGTATTCTGTCATACATGTTAAGTCCTATTATTATTTTATAGAGTTTTCTATACTGATTTCCACAGTTCACATAGTTTACAGTCCCACCAATAGAAACTATATTGTTTTATTCAAGATATCTATTTAGCATATATATCTACAGATATATACATATATGTGTATTTTTCTCTGATGAGCTGCGATGCACCCAGAGGAACATGTCCCACTCAGTAGTAGTCAGGTCCTCCTGAGTTGCACTATCTTCATTTGGATTTCTTATTATCATTATGGTATTCCTTCATTTAATATTGCTAATTTTTCTTCCCTTAGACATTACTTTATTTGACAAAAAAATTACTCCATCTTTTTAAAAGATCCTGTTTCTGTGCATATGTGTTTTCAAGGTATGTATTTCCTATTTTTTCTTAACTATTTGAGTTATGATCTAATATTCAAGAGACATAGTTCATAGATAATATCTAACTGGATGTTCTGCCTTTATGTGACTTGACATCCTTCATCTCTTAACTGAAACAAAATTGCTTCTTGAATTACATAGGGTCACATTTTGATAAACCTGTGATAGTTTGAAGAATGTGATAAGAAAATGTTTCCTTTAAACGCTCACTCCACTGAACATCTTCAAGTACTATATATTGAGTTGAATCTGGACTTCAGCCCTAATTATAATTATGATTTACTTGTATAAGGTTTATCTCTAGCTCACTCATCAAATAATTTCAAAATACAAAATTATTCTGTGGAGTTCCTCCTTCTCCTTTCCCTTCAAAATCATTTTACAACACAGCCAACGTTTCCTTTTACCATTTTTTAGTCTTTCCATTTACATTTGTAGAACATACAGATTCAGCAGTGCCCTAATGCAAAATTGTTCAAATGTTTGCATCTGTTTCCTTCAAAGCTATGCTGTTACAAATTCCCCAGAAATAGTCTACATGTTCAAAGTAAGAATTCCTAGTTTACTCTCCCGTTCAGAGTCAAATGTCTAGAGAAAAAAAAAATCACTTTAAAAGGTCAATTCATCTCTTTCTACTACACATTCCTGGAGCACTCATTCAACATTTTCTCAATGTTTGGTGTGTATTCATGCATACACACACACAAATATATATATATATATCCATATATAATCATAGCTAAAATACACTTCATTTATACATCTGTGTGAATATTTCTTGTATATCTGTATATACCTGTGCATATATACATACACACATATATAAATATATAACCCTATTCAACCATACTTTCTCTATATAAATATATACACACATATAAATACCATAAAATATATATTTCTTGATTCATCTAATTAGAAATGTTAAAGATTCCTATTGGCTACTTTCAAAGATTCTTTTTCCTTTCTCATTTATTTTGAAATGAATTTTACATTTATTTTCTTCTTTTAGGAAGAGATGAATATTGGATGATTCATGGATGATGATGAATCTTTTCAGATGTGTTGAATTTAAGGTGACTAAGGATGGAATTGACTCAGCAGGAACCTGGGGATATGAGCCTTCAACTTAGCAACAAGATCAGGACTGAATCTGGTATTCAGATGTGCAAAGATGATAGTTTAAATTATGGCAGAAAATCCATTTTCAAGTAAAAGAATGTAGACAGAAAGTAAAAAAAAATGTTCAAGGACCCTATTCAGCACATTAATAGCATCATAAAGAAGTAGAAAAATAACACATAAATGAGAATTGAACAAATAAGTAAATAAACAGTTGAGCTCAATAAACCATCAAGAAATGCAAGTTACAACTGGATGGTTCATTTCCACAGTTAGAAAAGAATTACAACATATTTATTTCTAACGGGAAATGCAGTATTGTAATATATACTCTAGAGCAAAATCTACTCGAATCTACTTTTCTAATTGGTTAGTAGAAGCTCATTGTGCTTTCTTAGACAATACTGATTTTATAGCAAGGGAAGTAAAACTTAAAAACAAACAAACAAACCTATGGAGCAAATATATTATCTTGTTGATACTTGTAAAAATTAGTATTTTTGGTTGTAGTGAGTACTGAATCCAGAGCAGGCTAGAAAAGCCTCCCACCATTGAGTTACAACCCCATCCCATTTTTATTTTCCTACATTGAGGCAGAGTCTGTGGTCTTGAAATCATTGCATAGCCCTGGCAAACCTTGGGGGACAGGCACTTTAGCCAAGCTAATCTTGCACCTGCCATTCCTCTGTTTTAGCCTCCACAGTAGCTGAGACCACAGGTGTTCATCATGCCTGATTTAATAATTAACATTTATTACCATAGGTATCCTTTGTTCACATAGAATGTCACAGAAATTATTACTTTTGACAAAAACATTAATTTAAGTAAAATAATAATAACAGATTTCTCTCCATATTAGTTTATACATATTAGGCCCTGAAAGCCAACTTTGATAAAAAGTATCAATTTCATTGAAGAACAAAAATATTGGATTCCACTATGAATAAATAATTCACTTGCTATAGAACTAAGAAAACTGTGATTTTTGTAATAGAGCTTTATTCTGCCTACTACTCACAATTGATTTTGAGGTTGTGTTCCTTTTAGCCTACAGTGTATGACAGATTTTATCTTCTTCTTGTCTCTTAAATTCACAAGAGAATGGTTTTATTCCCTAAAGCTTAAACAAGACAGATTCTCACCCTGTTGTTTCATATGACATCTTTTAAAAATAATTTACTTCTAGATTTCAGGAAAATATTATTCAAATCATTAAAATGTGACAGCAATCTAGAAGTTGCTTTCAAATGCATTTCTGAAACATATATACATCATTAAATATAATTAAGCGATTTGAACTATGTTTAACTAGCTAAATTTCCAATGTATAATGAATTCTGACAGATACAAACCAGGATCCCTAATCTTAGAGGCATAAATAAAAGCAAATTCTTCTGTTCTAGCAATAAAGCAATCCTTATTTTTTCTGCATGGTCTATTACTATTTTCTTTCCTATTAGAGGATATACCATTTACTAGGGATCTGCCATATTTTACCAAAACAGGAAATGACACCTCAAAATCTTTGTTTGAGAAAACGTGGCAGCACTCAAGTTCAACCTGAATTCTAAGTTCAACTTAAATTGTTTCACCTCTGATAATTTTATTTGTGCAGAATTTGAAATGAATAAGGTCTTTCCAGTGTATTACTATGAAAACATCCTGTTTTCTTTTCCCCAAGACAAAATGAATACATGAAATACCATAACGCATGTGCTTTAATTCTATTATGTACTCTAAACTTAAAATTTTCTATGCTGTATATCTTTCATTGTTTCAAAGTGAGTATTGAATCCAGAGCAGGTTAGGAAAGCATTTTGCCACTGAGTTACAATCCCATTTTATTTTTATGGTTTTTATATTGAGGCAGGGTCTTTGGCCTTGAAATCACTGCATAGCCTTGGCAAACCTTGGGGGACAGGCACTTTAGTCAAGTAAATCTTGCACCTGCCATTCTTCCATCATAGCCTCCACAGTAGCAGAGGCCACAGGTGTGCATCATGCCTGATTTAATAACATTATTAAATAGCCAGAAAGAGCTTTGTCTTCTATTTGAAATAGAGTATGAGCATCATGATTGCCATGAAATAACAAAACTATTTATAGGGAGACTTCTCAAAATGACTAATTGAATGGTTTACATCACATTTATTGCCCAAAGACAACTGCAAACAAAGGTACCAGAAACTTTGCATTGGAAACTAATTTCCTCTTGATTTCCATAACAGGACACCTATTAAAATATCAACTAAAGGAAGAACATATTACATGGTATTTAGTGATATTTAGTTTTAACACAAGTATAAGTAATTTATAAATACTTATTATTCAATCAGTAGTAAATAGGCAACTAAAATTTGCCTCTAAATTTTATAATTTATTGTCAATATTTTTCATTAACCAATTACGTATTTTCAAAAATACATGTCTTTCAGAAATGCACAGCTATTTTTAGAAGATTAAAACAGACTAGAGAGATGGCTCAGCAGTTAAGAGCACTGGGCCACTCTTCCAGAGGACCCGTGTTCAGTTCCCAGCATCCACATGGTGGCTAACAATTATTTATAACTCCAGTTCCAGGGAATCCGACACCCTCTTCTGACCTCTGCAGGCATTGTGCAACATGGGTACGCTTACATACATACATGTAGGCAGTACACTCATACAAATAAATAGAAATAATAAAAAATATTTTTACAAAGAAGGTTGAAACAGCATAGTTCATAATTTTAAAAAATCTGCTTATAATTAGCAGTTTCCACCCTTTTTATTTTTCATGCATCGTATGTTTTTCAATCATCATTGCTTCCTCCTGGCAAAGTATTCTTTGCATACTGTTAGCCAGTCACAACTAAAGAATTAAATGATATATACATACCGTTTTCAAATCCTCTGATTAGAGAAGATAATTAACGGAGAACACATTCCTCTGTAACTTTACTCTTTATGATTTTTATTATGGATTATTTGTTAAAAGGAAATTATTAAATTTTCATGCCTTCTTCAATCTAACCTTAATAAGCAGAATGAAAAGCAAATACTTTTCATTTTTTCGTGGCTAATGGATAACCAATACCTGCCTATGAGTATAAGAATTCTCAGTCCTTTGCACTGTAACTCACCTGAGCTACACGGCTTTAGGACATGCCCTAACTGTGGTTTCAGTGATCTTGTTCAAGTTCATGAGATCCCAAGCTTTATTTTGTCTCTGCAGTCAGCACACGGCAAATTCAGTACAACGACAGAACATTTGTGCAGCCAGCTTGGCTCCAACCTCTCTGCCTGTGCTTTCATATTAAACTAACTCTCTGATCTGCCGAATCATTTCACTCAGTCAATAAGCCTGAACACCTGCTGTACAATTTTAAGGTGATTATTCAACATAGAAAATATCATTAAAAGTCATTGTAGTGTGGAATTTCTTTGAAGAAAGTGGATTACAGAGCAGCAGAGATGTATAAATAGGGAAAGTAATTCAGGTCCTTGGGAAGACGTGCCTGCTTTTCACACAAAGGCAAATGTTAGTTTTAGGCAGCAATCCCATGTGTATTTGTCCTAGAGAAGCCTGAACAATTTTTTCCCATTGGTCACAGCACCTTTATAAATATGCTGTGTGCCTCCATAGTGCACAGGATGACACTCTGGAAGAAGCATAGAAATGTCATCGCCATGAGACTGAGCAGGCCATAGTGAGGACTGGCCAAAAATATGACCATCAAGTGTCACAAAAGCTCTGATTCCCCCCCTCACGTGATGTCACACTCTTACCCTACTTTTTGTCTTTCCTCATTGCACTAAAATAAATCAGAAAATTTTAGTTTGATATGAATTCATACCTTATGATTAAATAATGCATGAAAACTACTAAACATGCTGAGTGTTTTGTGCCCCTTCCATATATGGCCAGATCTACTTCTCCACCCTGACAAAATGTATACATTTGCGAAAGTGGTTTCCAGAGAACTTTTTTCTTCCTGACCTTGGATTAAAGATTTCAGCCTCTTTCAGAGGTATACTAATCTAATAGGGATAAATAAAAGAACACTTTACAATCTCTGTCTTTCAGCATTAGCCAGAAGTACAAGTTGGAAATTCCTTCCAGAATCAAGATTTACTATACCTTAAATGGATTACCTTACTTGACCCATTCTCTCTTAAGTATCATCCAATAAGTGGATTGATTGTGGCTTCAAAAATCTGCAGACTGCATTATATCATTGGTGAGTGATTTCATGTTAAAAATAGAACAGTGAGGCAGGCGCACGCACACACACACACACACACACACACACACACACACACACACACACACTAAATCCAAAGGAAGAAAAATAAAGCAGGGTTGGAGAGATGGCTCAGCAGTTAAGAGCACTGGCTTCGCTTTCAGAGGACCCACATTTGATTCCTAGCACCCACATGGAAGCTAACCATCATCCATAACTCCAGGTTCAGGGGATCCAATGCCCTCTTCTAACCTCCATGGGCATTGCACTACATGGGTATACTTACATACATCCAGGCATAATAGCTCATATTTTTAGAGAGTGAGTTCAGGTTAAAAATAGAACAGAGACACAGGCACACGCACACACACACACACACACACACACACTAAATCCAAAGGAAGAAAAATAAAGCAGGGTTGGAGAGATGGCTCAGCAGTTAAGAGCACTGGCTTCGCTTTCAGAGGACCCACATTTGATTCCTAGCACCCACATGGAAGCTAACCATCATCCATAACTCCAGGTTCAGGGGATCCAATGCCCTCTTCTAACCTCCATGGGCATTGCACTACATGGGTATACTTACATACATCCAGGCATAACACTCATACATATAAAATAAATTATAAAATAGAAATGCAAGTGTTTTAAATCTTCTTGATTATGCTAAAATAATGTATTTTATTCATTTCTGTAATAAATTATACCTCATAATAATCTTACTCAATTATGTATTGTCTGAATTACTATATTATAATTTGGTTTCAATCAGAAAAATGTTCAGTAAATACAAAGAAAATGAAGTGATTTCAAAAATCTTGAAAGACATTTGTCTCTGAAAATAGTCTCCACAGCCTTAGAAATCTCTCATCAGTTTTATAAAAGTACATTACATGCTCAGTATCATAATTTATATCTCAGACTAGTTTTGCTGAACACCACAAAACACATTTTTTGTGATGTACCAAACATATATTTGATAAGAATAAAGAGGTAAAAAAAATAAGAACACCCTTGAAATTACCTTCACACTGCGTCTAGGAGACAGATGCAGGGTGAGACTTGGCCTTATTTAGGAAGATAGTCGTTAGCACAGGACTGAAGGTTCAGGAAAACAAGATGGTAAATTACCTTTGAGAGATCCCCAGCCTCCATATAGAAGCAGATAACAAACACATTCCATGTCACCCAGAGGACCTGCCAGACAGCATACTGTAGAGAAGAGAGAGGAATTGCATAATTAATTTAGAATCAGCTGAGTAAGGATCAAATAGATCTTGAACTTCAGACATTCAAATCCTAAGATTAGTAGAAAATATCAGATATTGCTTATTTGTAAGGATCAGGCTTAGCTATGCATTCATTTTTCTGTTGATTTCCTCTCACCTTTGTGAGTTTGTACAGCCTTAGAGCTCAAACTTACAGATGGATACTTTCATAAGCTCATAAGACAGAGGAAATAATAACTCATATCTCTTCTTAAAGGGTGAATGATTTGGTTTATAGTCATGGGGAGAAATGTATGATACATTGTACATACCAAATATAACTAAAAGAAACATTTTTATGTTTCTTTTAGTTATATTTATCTAAAGATAAAATTATCTTTAGAGAGAATTACATACATACATACAACATTTGCACAAGTTGTTAGGGTCATCCTCAGTAAAACAGTCCTCATGTTCCTACGCCATCTAACCAGCTTTTTCTTTCCTGTTTTGCTCTCTGTTCACCGTCTCTGCTCTCCTCTCAGAGTAGCAGGCATCTAGCTATTATCTCAACTTTATTACGTTACCTATTTACTGTATTTCCTGCAGTTGAGACATTGATTTTTCACCGAGTCATAGTTCCAAACATTCAGTTAATCATATTATTTTAAACACCTAGAGGTCAAAGTGCTAGAAATACAGTGCAGATGACAAAGACCAATGATAATTTATCCCTGTGTGTGTGTCTGTGTGTATATATTCACCTCCCTAAGTTCCTCACTTAATACCTTGGATAAAATAAGTATTCGGAAAATATATTTAAATCAGTGAATGAGTGACTATAAACATGGATAAAATATTATTTCAGATGCAGAGCCCACACTTCCCTCTTGGATCTAGTTTTTGTAGGCATACTGTGATTATTTATGTAAGGTGAGAAATGACAAAAATATGTAGCACTAAACAGTGATTCCAGTGTTTTGTTCTAAGTCCTGGAACAGAAGATTCGTTCTGTAGACCACAGAGTGAGGGTCAAATCAAGTGGTCCAAGAAAGAAGAGATTTGAGAAGCTTTATGAAGTGAGGGCTAAGAACTGGTGCGAGGGTTCGGAAACTGAGTAGCTTCAGCAAAAGACGAGCTTCATCCGCAGAACAAGATGCAACAAAGCAGTTTGATCAGTATTGTGTAATAACTTAAGCTCACTATTTTTTTTCTTTTTCTGTTATTGAGCTTTATAAAACTTCACGCGACATTTCCCAGGCAAATCCAGACCCCCTCCCCTATCCATGTCTCCCCCTTCCTCCCACCGAAACTTATGCACTCTGCCATAGGTGTTCATGGAGTCCTACTCGTTCAGGCGTTTGTACCCAAATGTCCTTCAGTGTAAAAGTGTCCACTGGAGTCTAGTCAGCCCTTCCAGTGGTCATATGCTCCCTCGCTCAGCACTAATCAGTCTAAAATAGTTCTCAATCTAGTGCTGGCCTGCCACCTATTTTTCACTTCTCCTTTGGGCTCTTGTTTAATTGAACTGACATGAGTCCTGGCCACTGGAGTCTTGTTCATGTGAGCCTGTGGCAGAGGTGGCATCAAACTCGCTAATTTTAAAAGTAGAATTGTGGTTTTGCTATTGAATATTGGAAATCTTTAAAGTTTGCTGAATGAATAATTTTGTTAGAAATTTACAAATATTTCTCCTATTCCACAGATTCACTCTAATTGCTTCTTTTTCTGTGCAGAAGCTTTGTAGTTTAATATGACCCCATTCTAGCTCTGCTTTGGCTTCCTGGGATTTAGTGGCACTGCTCTCAAAATATCCTTGCCCACTAGAGTGTCCTGAAGGAGTTCCTCAGTGTTCTTTCTAATACTTTCAAGGCTTAGACATTCATTTAACGGTTTGGCAGATCTAGATTCTACATTATAGATAAGGATGATACTGACATGACTTGATAAAAAAATGCATCAATTCCAGTGGATGGGGGGCACTATGGGAGGGTGCTGATAAGGAAAAGGGCTTAAAGATAATTAAGATATTGTGTATGAGATACACAAAAACTCAATACAAAAATTTTAAATAATAGACGAGGATGAAAGGACTGGAGAGATAGCTCAGGGGTTAAGAGCACTGGCTGCTCTTGCAGACGACCCAGGTTTGAGTCCCAGCACCCACATGGCAAATAACAACTGTCTGTAACGAAATCCAGTTCCAGGGGATCCTGCGCTGGCTTCTGAGCTCCCTGGGCATTGCACAAGACTGGTGCACTTACATACATACATATCCTTGCCCACTAGAGTGGACAATACATACAGGTAGGCAATATACTCATACACATGAAATAAAAACAAATAAAGTAATTTTAAAAAGAATGATAGGATGAGGAAAAATGCACTTAAAGGTTGCAGTAATTAAGTTCTTAAAAAGAAGGAAATAAGGAAAGTGTGAGAAAACAGATTGTTTTTTCTTGTCTCTCATTCCTACTAACCTACTACTTCACCAGAAAGCTGGGTACACCTCATCCTAAAACACATATTAGGATGATAATAAAATAACTAGGAAGAGTAGGTAAAATGCACTCTATTACATTCCTCAAACACTTCTAAAAACTTATCATTGGTAGGTATTAAGGAAAGTCAGTGTTGAGCTGGTGAGGTAGCTAAGTGGTATAGAATCTGCCTTACATGTGGGGGCTCTGGTTTCAGTCTCCAAACCTTCAGAATTAAGTAATAAATAAAAAATTAAAAATAAATAAATAAAACTAAAGAACAGAAATATTGTGGCTTTTCTATTTCATGTCTGAAATTATATACTAAGTATACTGAGTTCCAGAAATGTTATCTATACCCTGACATATATATGGCATATTGACTTGTCCAATAATATACTGAATATGCCTGTCAAAACCTTGCAATTTTCAAGATTATTTTAGACTTAATTTCTACTTATTACTTACATATGTGGCATATATTAATATAAATTATATTTACATTGGTTAAAGATTGAGCTGGACAATTTCTTATTTTCCTTCTAAAATTAATATTTTTCTGGGAGGACATGTAAGATAATAGGTTCCATAAAAGTATATAACAGAAATTAAGAATTTTGTGAGGTACCCTGCTCTGGGTGAAATCTACAATGCAACCTCTACACCTAAGGTTCAGGAACATAGTGGAACAGGGGAGCAAAGAGAATATTAGTGCATCTTTCACCTCTCACCAGAAAACTTTCTTCATGCAACACGTTGATTAACCCAGAAAGTCGTAACTGGACGAAGTTCAGAGAATAAGAGACCGCAGAGTGCTTATTCCTGAATGGGACACTTATATCTGCCATCCAAGGATCTGAGGCCATTGTGGAAGAGGGAGTACAAAGAGCCAGAGAGGGCAGGTGACCCCAAGAAAACAAGGTTTTCCAGACAGCTGGGACGTTGCTCATATGAATTTACTGTAATGGCAAGAGCAGGCACAAGATCCATTCAAGTTCAACCAGACAAAAATGTGAAACTAGAGGTGGGGATGTGGCTAAGAAGCCCTGACCTTAGCTGAGAAACTACTGGTAACATAACTGCTGGGGAGGGAGCATTGCTTTTCTTTAAGGGTGTGATGTTAGATAGGTTAAACAGGCTTCCGTGTTTCGACCCACACCAAAGGATATTTGGGTACACAAATTTGACAGGAAATCTGGCAGGGAGGCATAAGAGGGGTGAAGATAGGGGAGGGAGTCTAAAGATGATCAAAGTATATTGTATGAAATTTAATAAAATAACAGCAATACTACTACTAATACCACCACCACCACCACCACCACTACTAATAATGATAACAAAGAATGTGCAGAATTTCGGGCTTTGTCAGGCAGGAACAGTACAACTTTCTTCAAGCCGCGTGATAGCAGCAGCTTATTAATAGTTGATAACTCGCATAGCTTATATGAGAATGGGAAGAAGGAATAGTTGAAAGTACTAATTATTGATCTCTCAATGCCTATTAAAATTTTATTATAATAATTACATTATATGAACTCTCCCTGTTAGAACAATACAGCAGTAATTCCAAAAATTTTAGCACCCAAGATACTAAGATATATCTACCCCATTCATTTATCTAAAACACTGTCTCATTGAATTGACTTTGCAGTGAAGAATTATTTCCTTAATGTAAGGAAATGATTATCTCTAACACAAGGATTTTCTGTTTTTCTCCTATTCTTTTAGAATTAAATGCCAACGTTGATATGCGGATAACATTTTTTAAGCAAACAATATAAATAAAAACATTAATTTCTTATTTATTTACTTTATCATATAAGTTATATTCTGTCTTATTCTATGAGTTGCCTTTTCACAGTATTTAGTGATAAAGTGTTGTATGCAAATCTTTTTTCCTAGAGTAATCCAGAAGCACAAGTTTGCATTTGCTTGTATTATCTTTATTTTATTGTGTACTTCGTTACAAGCCCGGTAGTGGCACAATTCGTCATAATAATAGTCTTACAAAAGAGAATCTTCACTCTTACTGGTGGGGATCCTTTAACAAACAAGAAAAGTCACCTTAATATGACCATAGCCAGGGTAACTCTTGTATTTGTTTCATTGTAGGAAAAAAAGGGATTTACTAATTTCAACTTGATTTTCTTTAGTTCAACTCATTAGTCATGTTTCATTTAAATTTCTTGTGCTTCTTTTCTACTTTTTCCATTTTTCTTTGTGCTATTCTCCCTTTTAGTTACTTTTCCTCTTTCAATAGCTAGCATTTGTCTGTATCAAATACCTTCTGATTGGATTTTGGCTCATCCAAGTATTGATGAAGATTTTCGCATTTAGCATTTGTGGGTGACAAATTTTTGTCAGAAAACTGCATGAATAAAACTGATGTTCAAATTGTCAAGTACAATTAAGACTCTAAAGATATGTGTTAACTTCCTTCCACTCACTACATTGAACACTGTTCAGCGCTAATACAATTGGGAATGACATTCTGCTCAGGAGAGATAATCTCATGGGATAACAAAGTATCACACTTTCTAGATACAACCTAACTTGTAGTTTTCTTTTTGTGAAACTAATTTTACTTAAGTCTCCTTTATCCTTGTGAAGTCTTATATTTTATTTTTCAGATAACAGTTTGATCTATTATCTGTGATGAGAGACAGATTTTATGTTTTATAAATGCCAGGCTTGGTGGCGCACGCCTTTAATCCAAGAACTTGGGAGGGAGAGGCAGGCAGATCTTTGTGAGTTAGAGGCCGCCTGGTCTACATAGTGAGTTCCAGGACAGCTGGGGCTACAAGGAGACCCTGTCTCAAAAAAATAAGACAAAAACATTCCTTTCTAAGAACTGATGCCTGGAGAATTCAATAAAACCTCTGACCACTAATACAATTTGAGTTTACCTAAATGCTTTAAACTATCAGATGAAAAGAAATAACTATTAATTGTGATTTTTCTATCATATTTGTGGTTTCAGTAATAACCATAACAATAATAATTAAATTAACTAAATAAAATAAAAGTTTGTTAATGCTTTTATTCTTGATGAGCCAAAATATTGGTAGACTCTGAGACATTTTTTGTACTGTGTGTGTGTCTGTCTGTTTCTCTGTCTGTCTGTCTCTCTCCGTGTTTTCAGGGAGGCATATACCATGGCACATGTAAACTTTAGGGAGTTGATATTCTCCTTCCACAGTGGCATCCTGTGTTAGGTCTGCTGGCCTCTGAGACATCTTGCCAGCTCTGATACATGGTTACATATTATGTAGAAAAGTAGATTATGTTGTGCAAGATTAAAACAATGATACTAATTTATTAGAAAATAATCACATCTCAATAACACCACCAAAGCTTGCCACTTTTCTCATTTACCATCAAGCTACATAGAACAGACCTTAACATTTTTAAGATGTCATCTATATTTAATAAGACAATATGTACAAATTTTAGCATAGTTTGTCGAGTTTAAATACCCAGATAGGTATGTAATGTTAAAATTTTTATTGAAATAATATTAACTTTATAAATTACATTCACATAACTGGACACCTTAGCATGGTTTTTTGAAATAACATTTTCTTGAAAAAATATAGGGGAAGTAGCTACTTAAGGGAATTTTCCATCTTTGTCACCATCAGTATCTGTAAATTAATTTCAGGAAAAAAATTGAATTACTGTTATGATAATGAAAGGAAGAAGTGAGCATTATTTGAAGTGGGATTTAAGTTTATGGTTTCTTTCCTAGTCCAATTTTATGCTTCATTTAAAAAACAATACCAAATTTAGAAAACTATTATTTAGTAATATTGTAATTATTATTAAGAGATGAAAGAGGAAGCCCAAGCTGATCACTCTCCATATGATAAGTGCTTTATTAGTAAAGGAGTGAGTCATGAATCATTTCATTTGCTAATTCCAGGCAGATACAGGAAACTGTAGCAGATGTGACCAAGAAGTGTAATAGGACCCACCAAGTTTGTCGATAGATAACTCCATTTCCTATTGAAATGCAATCAATTATTGAGATGCACTCAAAGCAATCTATAGGAATGCTTTCTGCTTTGACTATTTTTATGAGGCTACAAGCTTAGTATCAGTATGCTAGTATCATCTAGGCCATTCTGCTAATATAAATGTAAAAACGTGGTCAGTTCTAATAGACTGTGGTTGACATATTCCAAGAGGCTTTGTAATAAAGATTGTTACCACTGAAACAAATCCTTTAAGTAAAACACAGGGACGTTAGAATCGGTAATATTTAGGTGTTTATAATAGCAAGAGGAAGGCTGGATAAATTGAAATCTTTGTTTTTAAAAACAAGCATCCCTGGCCAGGCATGGTGGCACACGCCTTTCCCAGCACTTAGAAGGCAAAGGCAGGCAAATCTCTGTTCTGTGAGATGATATTCAGACCAGCTTTGTCTACGTAGTGAGTACCAGGTCAGCTGGGCCTACAGGAAGACTCTGTGTCAATAAAAAATCCCTAGGAAAACTGCAATAGACTTATGTTTTGTTTAATATTCGTTATATTTTAGTCTTACTGTTTCATCCCAACAGCACTATCACTTGACCTGCGTAGGTATTCTCATCACTGTACTCGCCATTGTTAGGACAAAGATCAAAAGTGGACTAAATAATCAATTTATTTCCTAGTTCCTTATCATTGTATGACCAATGACAATCCATTACAATTAAAATCTAAAACTTCTGTTACATCTAATTCCTGCTATAAAATTTTGTCTTTTAAAAGTAATCACTATGTAACAATACACTATCATTATAGCTTGTAATGCTGCCAGGGTTGAAGTCTCTGACAAGGTTATCATCCAAGGTCTTCTAGAAATCTAGTGGTAATCATAGATGATGCTGTAGAAGATAGAGGAGGGCAGGATTCTGCGTTCTCAGCCTATCTGAACTGCTAATATATGATCAGGCTTTCTTGTGATTTTTATATTTGCATAGGCATTTTATTTATTATTTATTTATTTATTTATTTAGCACATACTTAGAAGAAGCATTTCATTACAACAGCATTGACATGTTCAATAACAATATCCTGAGCTAAGATGCATCTCTTTCAAAATTGGCCATAAATTTTTAGATTTACAGTGAATTATTACAGTTATAGAATATTGTACTCAGTACAAACCTTATAAGACATAAAATTAAATGAGGTTTTAACCTTTAAAAATATCTCTATTTCATTATTAAAATACACAGTTTCATATAGAAAAATTCATTTTTAATGCAATTGACATGCATTGCTAATCTCTATATATCTGATTATTACTAGTCACAGTTGGTTACTTTCTGAGCTCCTTGGCATCTGAGCATAGATATAAAGTCATCAGGTAGATTTCAATGATAATTTTTTTCATATCTATTAATTATTAAGGAGAAAATTTTATGCTTTGAAGAATTATTTTTTAATTATTTTTTTAGTTATTAATAACTACATGATTAGAAGAAGCATTTCACTACAGTTTTAACATATTCAGTAACACACTCCAGAGCTAGAGTACATCTCTTTCACAAATGGGTGCAAGTTTCTATGTTCACAATTAAATTAATACAGTTACATATTATTGAACTCAGTATAAGCCCTGTAAGACATAAAATGGGATGAGTTTTTAACCTTTAAAAAAGATCTCCATTTCATTTTACGATACATTATTCTTTGCAGAAAGACTCATTGTTTTTGCTACTAACACTGAGATGTTGGCGCTTGCATCTCTAATCTGTATGTATCTAATTATTACTAGTCATAATCAGTTGCACTTGGATCCTTGGCATCTTTGTATGTCTATAAAGTCACAGGGTAGATTTCAATGGTATTGTTTATCACCTCTGCTAATTAGCATGAGGTAAATTTCCATGCTTCCTCCTCACATATAACACATTTTCAAAACTTTGTTGATTTTTTTTGTGTGTGTATATCACACAGAACATCCCAAACGCTCTCGTTCGACTATATACCCACTTCCCAGATGGCACCCTCCCATAGCCTCCCTCCCCCCACTAGAGCCCTCATACTCTGAAATCCCTGCTACTGTCTGCTATGTTGTCAGCACCCCCAGCCCTTCCCCACTACTTGCCCTTCTGGTGAATCTAGTCAGCCTATCTAGAGGTCTTTGTTTTAGGAGGGTCAGCTGTTTCTCATCTAGCAGTAATCAGTTGTCAATATTCCTTTAGATAAAATTGGGGTCTGCTGTTCATTTTCCCAGTTCTATGCTGGGTTGCTATTTGGGAGTCCCTTTGGCCACCCTGGCCAACAACTCAAAAGAAGGAATCATCTGTCTGGTATTGTTGCTGGTTATGTAGCCCTTAGCTATGCATATGGACTCTTAAGAAATTATATTGGCTCCTTTAATCTTTGGTTATACTTTCCTTTTGGGTGTGTAGGATCATAGAGTTGGCCCAGATAAGCCAATTTATTTTTACTTTTAAGGTCGTTTTAGGATCTGTTCCTCAGGGATCACATAGGCTTGGGAGGAAACCCCAGCTCCTTTCTTTTACCAGTTCCACCTATGTGAAGATAAGTCAAAGGTCCTGCTCGACTATGGTTGCCTTTACTTGAAACCATGGAGGAAATGATTCCTCCATGTTGACCCTCCACTTCTTAAAACTGGACACATGGTTCAAGACAATCTGGTGTGGTCTCCTAGCCTCCTTGATTAATAGGACAGGTGACCCACTGAAATTATAGGACATTTTGAGAGATGCTCATCATCCCTTGGAACTAGTCGACCTAGGTAGTCAAGGAGCAAAAACTATCCTTTATGTCCCTCTGACCAAATTATAGGCCTCAAAGTATGTCTGTTAATTATCAAGAAGGTTAGTTCCACCAGTCTGGTATTTTTAATTGCTGTGTGTCATGTAGATAAATCGTGGGCAAAGACCAATTGTTCTCAGATAAACCTTACCTAGACATATATTTCTTGATCTGGTATGTATAATTTTTTAGTGAAATCTTAAAGTGGCTTTAATTTGCATTTTCCTAGTTATTAGTGATGTTGAACATGTTTTATGATGTTTAATAGCCATCTTTACTTTTCTTTTGAGAACTCTCTGTTCAGCTTCTTAGCCCATATTTTAACTGGGTTGCTTCTTGTCTGGATTCTCTTTTTTTCTGAGTTTGTTATATATTGTGGGTATTAAACTGCTGTCAGATGTGTCACTGGTGAAGACTTTCTCCCATTCTGTGGGTTTTCTGATCTTTTGTTGCCTCCTTTGGTGCACAGAATTTTTTATTTTAATGAGGTCCTATTTGTAAAATCTTGACCTTGTTTCCTGAGCAATTGATGTCTTGTTTAGAAAATCCTTTCCCATACCTATATCTTGTAGGTTTTTCTCAATGTTTCTTCTAACAGTTTCACAGTTTCAGGCTTTACATTGAAGTCTTTGATCCATTTAGAATTGACTTTTGTGGAGGGTGAAAGATAGGGGTTTAGTTTCATTCTTCTACAGGTGGAGATCCAGTTTTCCCAGCACCATTTGCTGAACATGCTGTCTTTCCTCCAGTGAAGATTCTTGGAATCTCTGTGAAATATCAGGTGGCTGAAATTGCATGTACTCAGGTTTGGATCTTCAATTTTGTTCCATTGCTCTATGGGTATATTTTTGTGCCAGTCCCATGCTGTTTTTATGACCATAACTCTGTAATACATCTTAAAATCTGGTATAGTAATCCCCCCAGCATTGCTCTTAGAGCTGAGCATTGCTTTGACTATCTGAGATCTTTTGTGTTTCCGTATGAATCTTAGAATATTTTTTCGAATTCTGTGAAAAATATCATGAGGATTTTGATTGGCATTAC
>NW_008339519.1:1317102-1354953 GCF_000622305.1 Nannospalax galili
AATTTATTTTGTAACCTGCCACTTTACTGAACGTGTTAATAATTTTGAGGAGTTTTCTGGTGGAATTTTTGGCATCTCTTAGCCATAATATCATATTATCTGCATAAAGGGATAATTTGATCTCTTCTTTTCCAATTATTACTCCTTTAATTTCCTGCTCTTGTCTTACTGCTCTTGCAAGACTTTCAATCACTACGGGAAAGAGAAGTTGAGATAGTCGACAGCCTTGTCTGGCTCGTGATTTCAATGAGAATGCTTCCAGTTTTTCTCCATTTAGAATGATATTGGCTGTGGGTTTGTTATATATATCTTTAATTATGTTGAGGTATGTTCCTTGCAGTCCAATTCTCTCTACGACTTTGAACATAAATGCATGTTGAATTTTGTCAAAGGCCTTCTCTCCATCTATTGAGATGACCATGTCATTCTTGTCTTTGAGCCCATTTATATGATTTATGAAGTTTATTGACTTATGTATATTGAACCATCCCTGCATCTCTGGGATAAAGCCGACATGATCATGTTGGATGATCTTTTTTATGTGTGTCTGTATGTGGTTTGCAAGCATCTTGTTGAGAATTTTTGCATCTATGTTCATTAAGGATATTGGTCTATAGATTTCTTTTCTGGTTGGATCTTTACCTGGCTTTTGTATTTGCTTCCCTATGCTGAAGATTTTTGGATTAGTTAAAGTTCATTAATGATGAAGTTTATGTATTCTAGTGAAGTAGTTGTATTTCATATAGAGATGTGAAATATAACACTGTCAAGATGTTTTATATTTAAAATTTTAAAAGTTAGATCATATGATTTGAAGATTTGTGTGTATTTGTATGTGTTTCTAAGTGCTGTACGGGTTTGTGGTATATGTGTGAATGCCCAGGCATGTTGGCAGGTTCTCAAATGTATGGGGAAGTTTCTTCTATTACTCACCAACTTATTTTTGGTGATAGGATCTTTCACTGAACCTGGATCTTACAGTTCTTTCACTAAATTGGCAGGCTGTCAGGTCCTGGGTTTTGCCTGTCTTTGGGCCCCAGCATGGGAGTTACAGATGCACAGCACTATGTCTGGTTACTTACTAGGCAAGCACTAGAGAGCTATCTCCTGAGCCCCTGGAAATTTTCATATAAAACATCCAATACTGTCTTAATTCCGTTGTACTTAACTACCTCCCATGACAAGTTAAGAAACATTCTTCTAATATTTGTGCCTATCTAAGGGCCTAGAGCTAGGAAATGCTTCCTTATACTGCAAAAATAAATATAAAAGGAGCTTTGCAGATGTGATTGAGAAACAATTGGTGATAGGCAATGTCCTGGAAATCAGGGGAAGGGTCCAATACCATCACATGTATCTTTGTAAGAGAGGCAGATGAATATTTTACACAAAGAAGGAAACAAAATGATGTGAGCAGAACAGTGAGAGTTAAGGTGCTGGGCTTTAATGCTGGCAGATCCTGTTACACACTGAGGAAATATAGAGCTGCCAAAAACCCCAAAAGGCAAAGTTTAGCAGATTCCCCAAGAGACCCTGGAACTAGTGGGAGCTCTGTTTTTGTCTGTTACATCAATTTCAGAGTTCAGGCACCCAGAAGAATATTATTTTTATGTTTTGCAAATATGTGACAATATGTGGTGGTGATTTGCTACAGAAGAAACAGGGAACAAGTTTAACCACTCAGATAGTCTCTCCTCTAAAACCGTTTTCTTACTGAAACAGAACACTGGAACACATAATACCTATAAACATATGGAGGGGTAACTAATTTAAATATTGAGTTGCACTTCTTTTCAGAAATTATATTACTACCGCAGAATCAGTCCATTGGTAATTTCAGAATAACACAGAGAGATGTGCAATGCCACGGAGAGGCCTCAAACCCCAAGAAATGAGAGGAAGAAACAAATAACAGAAGCTATGTATGGTGTGACTTGTTGTCTTGTTTAGGGACTTCTATGTAGGTGATAAGTTATAAAGCAAAGCAAAGGGATGACTAGAGGAAGAAGAAATGTGCAGGACATGAAGGACAGCAGTCCACTAAAGAAGGTGAAGCATTTCCAAAGACAGTACCAGGTGACAGAATGTTGTTATTCAGACACGTGTGGAAGTAATGATATAATTCAATGAGTAGCAAAATGCAAAAATGTTTCATACTTGAAAAATATTAAAATTTTTGCCCCTCCTCCCCCAAGTAGTGATGCTAAATTTATTTGCTATCATTTTTTTAAATTAAAATTTGGGATAATGGGCTGAGCATGGTGGCACACATTTTGAATACCAGCACTTGAGAGAGAGGTGGACGATCCCTGTGTTTCATGTCAGCCTGGTCTATATAGTGAGTTCCAGGCCAGATATGATTACATAGTGAGACCTTTTTTCAAGAACAAAATGGGATCATGATGAACTACAAATCATTTATACATTAATTAGAAATTCAGTATTTATATTTACCAAGTGATACTTGTAATTCTCACATTTTAAAAATTATATAGTGACTATTACCATCAGTTGCCTATCATAGTGAGTGAGAAGCATCATGCTTACCTATACATACCTTTAAGGGCATTTATACTATTTGGAAGGCACTGTGATTCTTTAAACAGATTACCAGCCATACAACTTTCATGGGTAATTCATGGCACACTTGGACAATGACTTGATTTGTAAGATATTCTCATGTAAACCAAGGAGATGACAACCTATAAGGGACAATCCAAGGCTCTGAGTACCCTTATTGCCCTTGAGGTGCTCAAACATGTCTATGACCTACTAGCTGCAATCCTTTTGGCATGTCATCTTCAGAAAGACATGTATAATGCACAATTTCCTTATTAAAAAGATGGCCTTGATAAGATGTCAAAATGAGATCACACAGGTATCCAGAGGAGTCTTCAGAATGTCTCCACAGTTCATAAAATTATTTGTTCAGTGATTGTATCCCATATGGACAGATCAAGGAGGCAATGTTCAATTCAGTGGCCACATGTAACATATAAATACATTTCTCCCACAGAACTTCAAACAGGTACTCAAGAACTTTTATAAGGCCAAAGTTGAAAAATGGAGTCCCAAAGTTACATAAATTTATCATCTGTAAATAGTTATGGTTATTAATAAATTAAAGGTACACAGTGTTTCTCCTACCTCATTATGATATTTTTCAATAGTTTACCAGGTTTCCCTTTAATATCTCCAAAGTAGGGCTCCGATTTACTCGAGTAAAAACGACTTTACTAAGATGAATAAAAATAAAAGTTTTTTAAAAACCTATTTGTTAAGGACTCTTTGATCTACATACAACTTAATACTGAACTAAGTTTTAAAACCTTTTTTTCTCCTGTATGACACTTGTAAGCCTATTGCTGAATGGCATCATTTCTCTAGATACACAGTTCTGAGAATTTCTTTCAAATCTTCACACAGTGTTACAACATGCAGACAGAAAGGCACTGGACAGAAAAAGGTCCCTTCCTTCTATAATACATGATTCTCACAAATAAGAGAAATCTTTCTAGAGCCATTCATCAGACTTCCTTACATCTGATTAGCTGGATTGTCATAAGCCTACTCCAAATCCAGTCAATGGAAAAGTATTGTGGTTATCATTGTTTTCAGCCAGTGTAATTCGTCCTTGGCCTAAAAGGATGATAGTCCATCTTGAGGGTGCTAATGTCCATTCAAATGCCAGGAAAGCATGCTGCTGAGACAAGGCTTTACTCCATATTATCCCCTCTTGTATAAAATATTGATTTTCAGTATGTGCAGTGCCTTAAGGGATTCCATTTTACAAGCATCTTTTGACAACATTTTGAGGGAGAAAGATGACTACAGACCCTTGATGGAAACTGCAGAAATTGCACCATCTTCAGACACTATCTATCCATCACAGTCTGATAAATGGATTAGCCCTGGAAATAGAAATCAAGTCATGCTTTAAGTTTATCATGGAAATTCAATACTGTTGGGCCACATGGGTATATTAAGTTCAGATCAAGAAACCAGACCCCAAATATTTTTTATATTATTGCTATTATTTTTATTTTATTGTATTGCCTGCATGTAGGTAGGTACACCTGTGCATGCAGTGCCCACGGAGGTCAGAAGAGGGTGTCATATTCCCTGGAACTGGAGTTACAGATGGTTGTTAGTTGCCATGTGGGTGCTGGGAATTGAACCTAGGTCTTCTGCAAGAGCAGCCAGTGCTCTTAACAGCTGAGCCATCTCTGTAGGCCTACTGAATCCCAAATCTTATTGGAAATACTAGATTCTGGAATGAGAAAATTGTATCATTCCCTTACCAGCACCTCATAAAATGGTGAATGACACTATGATGGAATTGTCTCACACCAACCTAACATATGAAACCTGGTATGTCTGTTAGTGACCAAAGATTTCCCCAACTGGGTCTGCTTGACCACATGCCCTTCTACTGGTTTTGCAAACTGGACAAGTCCTGACCTGTGATTTCTTGCCCCTGATGGATTTCTTGCTCACTAATTGGTTCCATCTTTCACCTAGCATCTGAAATCTGAGGCTTCGCTTTCAAATCTGACGTAAGCAGCTCCAACAGCAGTTGGCAGCTACCTACTGGCACTGGTTTGGTTTGTTAGCCTATCAATACAGACTCTGTCTCAACACACTTCTTCAATGTTGATGCAGCTTATTCTATTTATTCTATATGCAGGTGTATAGATATATTTACTTTGTGCTTTGTGATATAAATTAGTATTAATAATTAAGATCGGCATAAAGAACTCCCATTTGCCTTGGCTGCTCTACCAAGGTAGGTGGATTTTATGACAAATAGTTTTCAATGAAACTGCTAAGCTGTGTAAATTTATTGTTATTCAAAAAATTCTGACATTGTAGAAAGACACAAACATGTTTGCCTATGTTTCAGGCATGGAATGGTCATGACACATAGGCATTCATCCAGCAAAGACAATGAAAAAAGGGCAATCTTCCATTTCAGCACGGGCACAGCCTAGTTTTTTTTCGCTTTCCTTTAAGATATAAAACTGAATGATTGATATATTTATTATGAGTTTTATAGTTTTACACAGAAATGTCAACTCCTTTGCCTCAGTAATACTATATGCATTCAACTAAGTGGGAAAGCAGTATACTAGTTATACTCACAAAATATGAGATTTTTAGGCCACAAGCAGAAAATGAAAAGTAGATTAAAATGAAGAAGCAAATAAATATTCAATCATTCAACCTAAGGAACAAAGGAAAAATAACAAACGTGGTATTAATTGTCTCTACAGAAATGTTAATAGGTTGTGAGACAGAGGAAACAATGCCATAAAATATTAATAACACAAGACAGAACAATAAGATTATAAAATATTTCTAGAGTCAAAAGTGGAAAGCTAGTGATATTCAAAATGCATGCTATTATGTTGTACAAGATCTAGTAGATGTATGTGAATTGTCAATACAGATGTAACATCATAGTCTACTTTCTTCCCACTCCAACTTTTGTATCTACCTATCTATCTTCTATCTATCTATCTATCTATCTATCTATCTATCTACCTACCTATCTATCCATCCATCATCTATCTATCTGTCATCTATCTACCTGTTGTGGCCTTTTTAACCATAAAGGCTTTATTTCACTTTCGTTGCAATGTTCCCTAGCTTCTTCTCAAGTTCAAAGAAATACTAATAGTCATATCAATAGCCTTCTAAAATATGTAAATGAGTTCAATTGAGGGATCTGGTAAGTCAATCAATATGAACTTTTAAAATGTTTAATTGCTATATGTAGTATACAATATGAATGTACATATATAGATCAAAGCTACATGTATTTTATATATTTTTAAATATTGTGTTCATTACTTTTATTTTATGTGTATGAGTGTATTGCCTTCATGTATGTTAGTGCACTTGTGTCATGCAATGCCATGGAGGTCAGAAGTGGGCTTCAGATTTCCCTGGAACTGGAGTTAAGGACAGTTTGTAGCCACCATCCGGGTGCTGGGAATCGAACCTGTGTCCTCTGCAAGAGGAGCCAGTCCTCTTAACCACCAAGCCATCTCTCTAGCCCCGTATTTTATATTATTTTAAGCAAACACATTAAAGAACATTCATTCATGCAGGGTCATTTGTCTGACATTAGAATGTAAGTGTGGGTAAGTCATAAAATCTCCCCCAAATTCCATTATTAAAATACAATTTCCTATCTTGTTATCATGTGGAAATAATTTAAGGAGAATTTTTTTCTTTCTATGTGAGTGGCAAGATAGACAATTTCCAATATTTCATGTTGTCGTATCTCTTTTGAATACCTATTTTGGTTGGATGTTGCATGGGCTGAAAATTAGACATGTCATATCTGATGAATTGTGTTTGCTATCCTGTTATTTTGAGCTTATGAATATTAGTCTGCCAAGAAGTAAAAAGAAATGGGAGCTTGTAATTAAATGCCCATGAGATCAAGGTTAATAATTAATTCAATTTGGACAGGAAACATGAAAATTACCAGACTTTTGATAAATATGTATATTAAATGTATGCTACATAAGAAAGAAACAAAGATGGAAAACTGACCCTCAGAAGATATAAAATAGTTCTTCAGAAAACACAGGAACTTTCAAATTAATTTTAAAAATACATGAATTCAAAAATGAAAAATCTGATAAAAATAGTGCAAAAATGCAGAGGACAACTCTGTTTTAAGTTGCTTGACTTTGCGTTTTAAAACCGACACTAGCAATAGTGTCCAATTACAAATGCTTTTGTGAATTCATTTTTATGACAGGGATAAAAAGATTAAAGCTGTGCGCTTACTTTCTGAATTAAGAAAACAAACTGCAAACTTGGATTTCTAAATGAAGTCCTAATCAGAAATACATTTTAAAAACAAATTTTACTGTTTTAAATTTGATTATTATTTTATCTATTTTTTATTGTGGTAGGAAAATGATGGAAACTGAGAGATGAGAAGTGAGTTTTTACGAAATGCCCAAGTGTACAGAAACCAGTCCTGCAGCAAGAGGAGACTAATCAATTAATGCTGATATTTTCAATTTAAAAAACTGCTATAATGCCAAGATACCTGGTACAAGGGCAAATACTGAGAAAACTGAATTTAATGGTATATTCAAACTGTCTTCATTTTTAAAAAATTGATACTTAAAGTTGTACCTCTACTTAGGTAAAAGGTGTTTTCAAGGATACACACACACACACACAAACTCACACACACACACACACACACACACACACACACATATATGTATGTGTATAGTGGATTGGTAAATCTAGCTAATGAAAATATGTATTATTTCAAATAGCTATCATTTTGGTGGAAAGAACATTAACTATTTTATTCAGGGTTATCAAGAATACAATGCATTATCAGGAGGCATTTATCTTTCTGTGATTTGCTTATTTCCTCATTTCACTTAATCATAATTACTTCCTGGTTTATCCCTTTTTCAAATAATAGCATTCCTTTCCATTTTATGCGTGAATAGTTTACACTTTGTGTAGTGTGTGTGTGTGTGTGTGTGTGTGTGTGTGTTATAATATTCTCTTTGACAATTCCTTCATTGATGGACAAAGGTTAATTACACATCTTGGCTAATGTGAATATTTTTGTAGTATACAGGTGGTGTATATGACTATTCGATAAATCAAGTTCATTCATATGGATAAACAGTCAATAGTAATTTTGCTGGATTTTATGGTAGTGCTATTTTTTCAATTTTAAAGAATCTCTACATTGTTTCCTATAATTGCTGAACAGTAGACTCCTTTATAAGTTTTGATTTCCATGGTTCATGTACCCAGATTTAAACAAGTACCAAAGGATTTGTAGAAAAAGTTACAAGAAAGAAATGATACACAAGCTTTAACTTGTATGTTATTTGAATAGTATACCAAACTTTCATACCATTCACTCTGCCTGGGATGTGAATAATTCCTCTGTCCAGCCTCTTACTTGTTTTGTAACTTCCATTGTTACAGTGACTGACACTGTAATGCAGGGTTCCTTTTTAAGTAACCCTTATTTTATTTAATTAACTAACAGCTCCAAAGTCCAAGGATGATAACCTTTGTAGCTGTTTTCATATTGTTATGAAAATTGTGTTTACTCGAGATCATTGTCCATAATTTACTTTGCTAAATTTAATTTTATGTATGTATAGTTTATATGTAGTCTGTTTTTATTGTTTTTAAGGCAGGGTCTTACTATGCAGTCCAAGTTGTTCTAAAATTTGCAGTCTTCCTCCTTTGGTCACCCAAATGTTGAGGCTACATGTGTGTGCCCCCCAGACCTGGCTACTGTGCACAATTTGCATATTAAACTTAAATGTAGCCCTACAGATGGCTTGCTATTTTGTGTGATTTCAATAATGTATTCGAGGTCACAGAAATTATTCCCTACAGATAAAAGGAAATCATCATACTAATTTTCATCCAGACCAGCAGCATGTAAGACTTTCTTTTTTGTGTACTGCACCAGGACTAGTTATGACTTGCGATTTTGATCACAGTTGTTTACCAGAAGATGATCTTATTCTTGTTTGTATTTGTTTTGCCCTTAAGACAAGGAAATGCTCATTATTTTGTCATATATCTGTTTTCTATTTGTGTGTCTTCTTTATACTTATTCCAGTCTACTTGTCCATATTTTACATTTCCTTGGCTTCTTTATATGGAATTACTGAGTTCTTTATGTATTTTTGGTAATAAGCTGAAAGCATCAGATGTGCAGTTTGAAGATATTTTTTCCCATTTTGAGAGTAGAGTCTAACCCTGCTGTTTCCTTTGCTTTGCAGATTTTTTTTCATATCCAAAGATTGTCTTTATTACATTAGGAGAGAAAGTAGAATTGCAAAACCCCATGGTCAATTTAACTTGAACAAGTTTTCGTATTTATTATATACATTCCCTTTTGAGAATCTTTTTTTGTTGTTTTTTTAACTTTTACAAAAATGCTATTGAGAATTTCATACATGCACATAAGTGCTTTGGATCAAATCCATGTCCACTCCCTCCCCTCCAATGTGTGCAGAAGATTTTAAATTGATGTGGTCCAATTTGTCTATTTCACCTATCAATGTTTGCATTTTTGAAAACATATCAAAAAATTCATTGTCCAAATCAAGGTCATAGACTTTTCCCCTAGGTTTTCATCTAGTGATTTATAATCTTGAACTGGCTTTAGATACATGTATTTTGATTTAAGAGGAAGATGCATCTCTGTGAGTTCGAGGCCAGCCTGGTCTACATGGTGAATTCCAGTACAGCTGGGGCTACAAGGAGACCCTGTCTCAAAAAAAAAGACAAAAATAGTATTTTAATAATAGCATATTTGTACATAGATAATAATGTGGTAGATAAATAAGAATATATTAATAGTGTATTATCTAGAAAATTCAATTGAGATAATGTAAATAAGTTGCTTCAGAGAAGAATATATCAAAAAGGTAGGATTTAAATATGAACTGCATGATGAATATATATTGATGGTCTAGCAAAATATAAGAATTTCTTATTTTCAACTAATATTGATACATTTTTGCAACTAATATTTTTGGATTAATACAAAGGGTTATTTTTATTTTTCATATTAAGTATACTTTTCATCCCATAATGAGCTTTAGCTACAGTGCCCATGGTTAGTCCCACAATGGTAATGGCAATAAACAGCATGTTTCACTTCTTATGTCAGTCACTTGGGCAGTCAATCACTTTTATTGGAAATAATGACGTGGAAATAATGATTGTAGAGCAACATGAACACAAGCATTAGCACTGGGAACCACTTTTGAATCATTATGTGAGGGTTTTCTTTAAAGCAGTATGTTTACAATTTCTTAAGGAACATTCCTTTAGAATAGCTATCATGCTCTTAATGGCCATGGAGTGACATATATTAGCAAGACTGGAACTACTTGATCAAATGTGTTGTCAGAAGACAGAGCTTTGGAGAAAATGTTAAAATCATACCAAAATATGTAAATCTGAATATATATCCAGTATAAAAATGCCAGTATTGTGTGCTATCTTGTTTCAAAAGATGAAATGAAGGTCATGTGAATTATCTATGAGCATTGGTATTGGAAAATTAGGTGTCACCTTATAAACTAGCTTCTTTCAATCTTAGGTATCTTAAAAAGTTACTGTAGGCTAAAATTACTAATTCATGTTTTAAATAATTCAAGTATAAAAACTTTGAGAACTATACTTTAGTTTCCTAGTTAAGGATAACATTAGATTTAGTACACAAAAATAAGCTATATTTTATAATCTGTCCCAGAAATGATTATTGTATGTTCATCAGATCACTATATAATATGAATTTTTATCCTAGATGTTTAGGGTGCTCTACCAATAGGTATGTGCTCTTGATTGGTTACTTATTGAGGAGGCATCATCTCCTGCTCTTTGCCTATAGAACATAAGGGCAGAAAAGGTACATGTCTTGCAAAATCATGACCACAAAACCTTTTCTTTTTTAAATTAAAGACACCATCATTCAAATGAAGAGGCATATTAAATGGGAAAAAAATCTACCAGTCATAGATCTAACAGAGGGTTATTATCTAGAACTTACAAAAAACTAAAAAAAAGTCTAAACATCAAGGAAACAAACAACCTATTAAAAATTGGGCCAAGGAGCTAAACAGAGAGTTCTCAAAGGATGAAACGAATAGCTGAGAAATATTTAAAAATAGGTTCAACATCTTTAGCCATCAGGGAAATGCAAGTGGAGCTACTTTTAGATTTCCTCTTTCTCCAGTCAGAATGGCTAAGATGAAAAAACAAATGACTGAAACGACTACAAATTCTGATGTGGGTGGGGGAAAGGGATACAATTATTCACTGCTGGTGGGAGTGTAAACTCCTACAGCCACTATGGAACTCAAAAGCTAGAGATATATCTACTTTGTGATCCAGCCATATCACCACTGGGCATACCCAAATCACTTTAAATCTTACTACAGAGATACCTGTTCATCCATGTTCGCTGCTGTCCTATTCATGAGGAAAAGAAAACAACGTATATACCATCAACTGAGAAATGGATAATGAAAACGTGGCACATTATTCAGCTATTATGAAAAATGAAGTTGCTGGGCTTAGTGGCATGCGCCTTTAATCTCAGCACTTGGAAGGGGGGCAGGTGTATTTTTAGGAGATGAAGGTGAGTCTGGTCTAGATAGTGAGTTCCAGGATAGCTGGGGCTACAGGGAGACCCTGTCTCAAAAAAGATCCCCCACCCCAAAAGTAAAATCCACAGGTAAATAATTGGAAATGGATCAATCACCCTTACCTCTGAGTGAGGTAACCCAGAACCAGAAAGAAAAAAGTCACACGTTCTTTTATATGTGTATGGTAGCTTTGAATCTTTAGATATGTATGTTTTACATGGAAAATCCATAGAGATCAAGGAAGTTGGAAGGGTCCTTAGGGAGATGGTTCATTTCATGCCTATGTTTTTCTTTCTTTGTTTTTTTTTTTTTTTAGTTACAGTGTGTTCTCAGCTTGGCTTCAGAGCTTCATGTGAGATCAACTGAATCATCTGTTGCTACTAAGGTATAGTTTCTCCCTCCCTCTGAACAATCTTGCTTTCTTCAGTACTTTATAGATGTTGTACCTAGACACAGTCTTCAACAAACTGCCTGCAAACAATCTCTATCTCAAGGTCTATTACCAAAGGAATAGAACTTACAGCCATTTAAATGAGGTGTTGTCTTAGAAAATAGACTTTAAAGGGAGACTCTGAACATACATCACTTGATGGCTGGCAATAAAGATCTTGTCACTTGAAAAGTATAGTGTAATGGTAGTTTTTGGAATAGCGTAGCATTGAAATTCAGTGTTTTTACTGGTGGTGAATTAAGATGACTCATTTGGACATAGCGAATGACTAATCTGTCAGCCAAGAGCAATAGTGAATTCCTAATACAGAGCCACTCCAAGCAAACCAACAGACAGTGAGTAATAGATCACAGACACCCCTTGTACCATAAAGTAGGAATGACTCATCTGGAAAGAACTGGAAGCCTTCTAATTGGATTGGGTTTTTACTTTATGTTGTGGGGGGAAAAAAAAACAGTCACAGGAGGCTTGTAGAATAGTCTACAGCACAATGTTTTATAAAACTTTTCAAGGAATGCACTTTATACTGAAGGAATGGGCACAGTTTTTTGATGCTTATGAAGTCTGCAGGTCACAAAGCACCTAGAAACTGCTATATGACAAACCCAGGAAACTACTGAAGCTGCAAAGGAGCAGCTATGGTGTTTCTAAGCCACATTACAGTTAAACCTGAACAATGAAACAGCCTGACTCTTAGATTTCAATTTTAAGATCAAGCGTGGACCCAAACTCTGAGAACCACCTGATCCTTCTGATGTCTCTCAAACTGTGCTCTGGATCCAGGTTTCACCCATATTTTTATTGAAACAGTGTCTCCAGCAATAATTTGGGACGTAGAAGCTAGGATCCACATTTATCAAAGACTCTTGCCCTTTGAACCCTGGGTCCAAATCATCTCTCATACACAGTTTCAAGCATTCTTCGCAAGGATTCTCGTTTTCAATGAGAATAGTATGCTGCTCCCAATGCTTTGATATGTTCAACAAGCAGACCTACATTTGTTCACTATCTTGGGTGGTTGGCAAGTTGGGATCCTGTGGGATGAACGTGATGCGCCCCATTCACAAGAGTCTTGGTTCAGTCAGCTTGCTCACATTATAAACAAGGGGCAAGGTTAAGTAAAAGACATTAGTCCAGATTCTGTCCATATTGTAAAATATATTCCTACAAGTGACTAAAACAGAGGGTACATACAAGAAATTTTTTTCTCTGGGATAAAGTAAATGAGCAGGGTGAATGATTATTATATGGTGATGTGATCACAGTAATAGAATACCTAGCTCCACAGTGGAGAAACTAAGCAAGAGCAGTTCTGTAATAGCATGCTTAGAGAATTTGTATTTTCTGTCCTAAATTAGTTTCTGAAAATTTAGAGGTTCAGGCTTCTGATAAGAACAGTTCCTCTAGATTACAAAGCTAGAATTCTAGTAGGTTTACTTTATGGGTCTGACTCTGTCATTTTACAGTTTTTGACTCAAGATACAAGCAGAGACAAAAGTGGTCCTTTCCTAACAGTAATAACAGAGTCTGGTCATCAATGTGTGCAGGGAAGAACATATACGGGCAGGATGAATCATGGGCATCTCCTGCTTATACTCTACACAGTTTAGTGAGCAGTGCATGAGAGGAATATCTATAGCACGGTGAACAATGGGTTACGATGGGGCATCACAGCACTCAGAAGATAAACTGTGTGAACTGGTAAGAGAGCTACCTGAACTCTAGTGGTCATGTATTAGTTGTTTGACTTGCTGCTGTGAAAAAACACTCTGACAGAAGCAAGTTAATAAAGGACGGGATTCTTTTGGATCCCAGTTCCAGGGATAATTCATCATGGTAGAGAAATAACCACAGCCAGATTGTGAAGCCACTGGTCAAGTTACATTTATAATCAGGACGCAGAGAGAGAGGACTACGTCGTTCATCTCAGTTTCTCCTTTTCATTCAGTTAGGAAACCAGCCAATGCAATGTTTTTTCCCACAGTTAAGTTTGAACCTAATCTAGATAATTCCTCACACAAGCATGTCTAGAAGCTTGTTTCCTAGCTGATACTAGATCCTTGTCAAATTGCAATCAATATTAACCATTAAAGTTCTGGAATGCAAATAGAATGAATAGTATATAACTGAAATGATATGGATCAACTGATGCTCTGAGATCATCTGTAACTTCAGGGCTCAAGTTTATCTTGCTAATGTTGTGTATTCATCCTTAAGTGAAACCAGAGATGGGTGTGCCAGGTTCCATATGGGATGACAATTATTCTCTAAAACAAGTCCCTTTATAGAGATTAATGTATAAAAGGAAGAGAATCTTGAAGTATGATACTCAAATTTCTCCACTAGGATTAAATACTCATTATTTTAATGTAGCTCCAGGAACAATGATTGCTTCAGTTCACTGGGATTTATAGGCAGTACCCCTAGAGCTTCCAGTACAGTCTGAGAAATAGAATGCTTTAATTGAATCTCGTATCTCTCAGATACTTATTTGGCACACTGAAGCTTTATTGAAAATGTTTTTCTGAAATAAATTGATTTTTTCACTCTCTCTCTCAAGGAATTATATACAGATGGGCGAAAAACAATTGCTGCACCCAAGATTACAGCGCTCAACTGAAGGAAGCTTATACTCAATGACAGGAGAACAAAAACCTGTTCACTATTCCCCTAATTTTGGACATATTTATGGGGGGAAATCTATAGCCATCAGCTTTAGTTAGAGCCTTATCATATCAACTGCATTATCTTGAAGTTTCAGTTTTTCTTTTTAAATGTGATCAGTCAGAAATTTGTTTTTGAAAGCAAAAAAAAAAAAAAACTTGTTCCATGTAAATTTTTGCCTTAAAAACTATATCCCCAGAAACCTGGTCTACATGTGAAAATATCAATAGATTAAAGCAAACAGAAGGTTTCTGGATTTTTCCAAAAAAATAATTCCATAAACCACAGTCACGATTGATATTTCTATAGACTAAAATCATAATAGGGCCAGGAAATAAGCAGGAACTGGACTCAGTTACATTTAAACATTTGACAATATCTAAAAGCCTCAAAATATATAAATGCCCTGTAGATTTTTTTAAAAATGACATAGGCCATCATGTTTTCAAAGGATACATGAAACCAAACATCCAACAACCTACTCACAAAATCTATATCATATTCTAGAAATATAGAACATCATTTTAAAGAGCACTGTTTGAATTCAAGCAAAAACAAGCCAAGCATAGATGCCTGTTCTTCCATGCTCATTGCTACTCTGTTCACAATATCCAAGAGCTGGAAACAACCTAGATATTCAGAACTGGTAAGTGGATAGTAAAAATATGGTACATTTATACAATGTTATATTATTCGACTGTTAAGAAAAATGGAATTATGAAGTTCACAGGTAAATGGATGGAACTGGAAGCAATAGTCCTGTGAGTTAACCAAGCTCCAGAAAACCAAAAGCCACATGTTCTCACTCATAAGTGGATACTAGCTATGAATCTTTAGTTAAGTATGTTTCAATTAGAAATTCACAGTCATCATAACACTAGTAAGGGGCCATGAGAGACATGATTTATGGGAGAAGAGCTAGAATACAATGATGCAAAGGAGGAATAACAAGGCTTAAATAGAATGGGGAAAGGGAGGACAGAGCAGAGGAGGGAGTAGGGGAGAGATAACTAACCCTGAAGGCCATTTGAAAAGTCTATGGAAACCTACTATAAAAGCTCCTTAAAATGTACACATACAATATAAAAAGAGTGTAAATGTAGTTATTCTATAACAGGAGTGCAGTAGTTCTACCAGATAAAAAAGAAATCCATTGTCAGGAATGGACCCCCTGTTTTGGAGTTGTTGACCAAGGGGAATTCCATAGACCCTGAGATAATACTGATATTGCCTTTGCTCTTGGTTGCTGCCAGGACTTGAAAGTATGACCTTATTGCAGAATATACTACTTCCATGAATTGTAGAAAAACAAGGAAAATCAAGCTGGCACTGAGCTCAAGCTTCATCTCTGTTAGGTATATTTCATAGGACTAGGAGGTGCTATGCAAGCTATCAGAAAAGAGAATTAATAAACTTTACTCAGCTATGAATAATGAAAGTTACAGTAATGATTGGCCTTGCAAGATATGCCCACTGGTTGCAATCCTGAAATGAATGTTGTGGGAATAACCAGCCACCTTCTGAATAGATTAAAGGCTCATTCTCATGATTAAGACCATACCTGGTACAGTTACTAGGGTCAAGAACCTCTGTCTAGTTTGGCGACAGGCCCTTAAAGAGAATCTATTACTATCATTCTGCTAAAGAAACATCGTAATAAACCTAGTGACTTATAGTTACACCAATAGGGTACTGGATCTATCAACTCTCACCAGGGAAGCTTTTTTTTATAGTACATGATAATAAACAGAGACCCACAACTGGTCAGCTTTCAGAGAATTAGAGACTGCAGAGGGCTCATGCGTAAACACCTATATGACACCCTCTCATCCCTTGGCTCAGCAATTGAGAAACTGAATTGAAAGACTTGCAGAGCAAGAATGGTAGATGAATATATGGAAATTATATTGTCCGAAAACCACAGGGCAGCTGCATATATGAAACCACACCCCCTGTGAAAGCGTGCAGAAGACTTGAACAAGTTCAACTTAGGCAAAATCGCACCACTGATGAGGAAGATGGGCAAAATACTGAGGTTATATTGGCAAAATACTGTAGCTGAGGTTATATTGGCAATTGATAGGTGGCTAGAAAGACAGAGTCAGTTTTTAAGAGTGTGACCTCTTATAGGTCAACCAGATTTTCCAAGGGATAGAGACCCACACCCTAGAGTGTTTGGAGAACACAAATTAGAACTATAGGCCTTAAAAAGTAAAGCAATAATAGAGATCTTGAAGTTTATGGAGCAGTAGGATGAGGGTTGAAATGGGGTAAGGGATCCTAATATGTTCAAAATACATTGTATAAAATTCTCAAAGAAAGAAAAAATTAAAATATAAAATTTCAAGGTAAGAATATAGTGAACACTGTAAATGAAATATCAGAGAGCCGACTTGAAGAAGGAAAATCTTCATGTTTAGATTTGAAAAACTAACCATCCTTGGTGAAGTCTAGCTCTGAGAGTCAGAAACATGGCTTCTCAGAAAGCCATAAATTCAGTCACTTTCTGTTGTAAGGAAAGAAGACCCCCCCAGAGCAGTGGAGTTGTGGCACCCATTTGCTCTAGATCTGCATTTTCCACAGGAACCTCTCTGTAAAATCCCTACAAGTTCTATTTTTTTTTTTTTTTAGTCTATAACAAAGCAAAAAAAAAAAAAAACATGAAAGCAAGCACCAAAAAATGTTTCCATAAAGTCCTATTGTTCCAGAGCTCTGGCCTTCTCTGCCACTTAGAACCAGTCTATCCTGGTCTCATTGGCTCTCCTTGGACCTTGTTCCCATCCCACTGATCTGCTGGAGAGCACCTGACTGGAAGGGGTGATTTAGCCAAATCCCTCCAGGCCTATCCCCCTGCTTTGGGACCATCTTCAGTCTCTTCCATTGCTCCAGAGCTCAACCTTCTCTTCTACCTAATAAGAACCAGCACATTCTATTCCCATTTGCTTTCCTTGGGTCTTAGGCCTGTCCTGTTGAGGCTGCCAGAGAGTACCTGATTAGCTAAGAGATAGCCAGATCCTGTCTGAGTAGCTGAGAGAGATAGCCAGATTTTGTAGTGCTGAGTCACTAATTCTCCAGTTTTGAGACCAATCTTAGTCATTTGGTGCCAAGGCTCATACCATATTTGCTTAGGTAGTTAAAAAACAGCCCAACTGACACCTGTTACTTCCACTAAAGCCTAAGCTGCTTTGCCCTCCTGGAGAGTTCCTGACTAGCCTGACTCGATCATCCAGTCAATCCAATAACAAGACAAGAGAGAACGTGAGGCCCAGATCAATTAATTATTCATACCAGATCACAAAGCAACCTAGCTACATCAACAATATAAACAGAATCAAACTTACCGGAAGCAGGCTTGAGAATCACACCAGAAACACAAGCAATAGAAGAAATTCACATGCCCAGACCACAACAAAAAATACAAATGATACATAAAACCAAAATATGTCTCCCCAAAATCCCAACAGTCCTATAAAAGTGTTCTATAGTGAAAGCTATCTAGACTTACTACAGGACACAAAATTTAAAAGTGCAATCATAAAGATCATGAAAGAATTCAATGGATTTAAAGAACATACAAATAATTCAAAGAACACAAAGAAGATGGGAATAAACTGATTGGAGCTCAAGAAAATACAAATTTATAGGTGAAATTAAATGACAAAACATCAATTCAGAATTTTAAAAGTGAATTCATGAGAAAGATAGAAATATGGAAGAAAACACAGGAAGAAATGAAGATAGAATTTAAAAATTCAATAAGTTAATTTGAAATGACAGGAAAAATTCTCATCAAAAGAATGAGTGAAATTGAAAACAGTATCAAGACTGTGCAATGAAGTTGAAGAATTGGACTGCTCAAGCAAAGAAAGTGAAAAATCTTAACAAGCACAAGAATAGAATAGGCAGAAAATGTGGGAAACCATGAAAAGACTAAACTTATGTATTATAATCATAGAAGAAGGAGAAGAATCCCAGGTCAATGGCATTGAGCAGATTTTCAACAGGATTGTAGAAGAAAATTTCCCTAAATTAATGAAATACAAACACATACAGAAACAAGAAACATGCAGAACACCAAATAGATAGGAACAGAACAGAAACTCCCCACAGAAAATCATAGTAAAAATTACACAACACTGAATGGACAGAACAAAGAGATAATATTGAAAGCTGCAAGAGAAAAACAAGTTACATATAAAGGAAAACCCATCATTATTATAGCTGACTTTTCAATGCAAACTGTAAAAGCCAAAGAACTTGGGGCAAAGTATTCTAAGTTATAAAGGTTTTTAGATGCCAACCAAGAATAATTTACCAGCAAAAGTGTCTAACAGAGTAAGAAAGGAAAGAAATCTTCCATGACATGCTTAGGCTGAAAGAATTCATAACCACAAAACCAGCACTACAGAGAATAGTGGAAGCAACACAAAGGACTGAAAAAAGAAATGATCATACCCAAAAGATTACAGAAAGAAAAATGAAGGTATAATCCTAGAAACACAAAATAGGACCAAAACACAGCAGAAATTAAAAACAGTAACCAATACACATTTTTTTCAATAATGAATTTAAATATAAATGGCCACAACTACCCAGTCAAAAGACACAGATAAGCTGCATGAACTAAAAAAATAAAAGCCATCGTTTTGTTGTCTGCAAGAAACACATTTCATCCTCAAGGACAGGTACTACCTATGGGTGGAAAGATGGAAAAAAATTACTCCAAGAAAATGGCACTAATAAATAAGCAGATATGGCAATTTTAATAAATGACAAAATGGACTTCAAATTAAAATTACTCAGAAGAGATAATTATTCTGATTAAGGGATAATCGACCAAGAACACATTACAATAATTAACATATATGCACCAAAGTCCAGTGTAGCCAATTTCATAAAAAGAGTACTACAAGACTTCACCACACAGATTAACCCAAAGTCAGTAATAGTGAGTGACTTCAGTATCTCACTATCTACAGTAGACAGCTCAACTGGAAAATAATAAACAGAAAAACATCTGCCTTAAATGATATCATACATCAAATGGCCCTAAAAGACATCTACCAAATATTCCACCTAAGCAACAAAGAATACACTTTCTATTCAGCAACCCATGGACATTTCTCTAAAATTGACCACACTCTGGAGCACTAAATATACCTTAATCAATATAAAAATTGAAATAATTCCATGTATTCTATCAGATCCCAATGAACTAAAGCTTAAAATCAGCAGAAAAAGAAGCTTGAGTATCTACACAAACACATGGAGATTAAACGACATACTTCTGAATGATAAATGTGTCAAAGAAGAAATAAGGAGGTAAAAATATTCGTAGAAATAAATGAAAATGAGAATACAGCTCAACAATACTTCTGGCATACATTAAAAGCAGTTCTAATAGAGAAGTTTATAACTCTAAGCACCTACATTGAAACATCAGAAAGAGCATAATGACTTAATGGCAATTCAAGGATCTGGACAGGCAAGAACTAATGATACCCAAAGCCAACTTATAGGGGGAAATAAAAAAAAAAAACAACTCAGAGCAGAAATTAAAGAAAGAAAACCAAAGAAAATACCACAAAGAATCAATGAATCTAATAACTGGTTCTTTGAAAAGATTAAAAAAAAATAGGCAGGTCCTTAGCCCAGTTAATCAAAGAAAGAAAGAGTAAATCCAAACTAACAAAATCAGAGATGAAAGGGGAAACATCACAACAAATACCAAGAACATCCAGAACATTATAAGAGAATACTTCAAAAGCCTACACTCTATTAAATTTGAAAACCTAAAAGAAATGGAAAATTTCTGAATTTGTGAAAACAACCGAAATTAAACCAAAAAGATATCAAGGCCTTAAACAGTTCATAACAAATAAGGAATTTGAAACAGTAATACAAAGTCTCTTGACTCAAAAATGCCCAGGCTCAGGAAGATTCACAGCAAAATTCTACTAGAACTTTAAAGAAAATCTAAAACCAATACTACTTAAATTATTAAAAAATATAGAAACAGAAGGATAACACCCAAACTCTTTCTATAATGCCAGTATTACTCTAATGCCAAAACCAAGTAAAGACACAACAAAAAAAGAAAATTATAGGCCCATATCCCTAATGAACATAGATGCAAAAATTTCAAGAAATACTAACAAATCATGTACAGACACAAATAAAAAAATATCATCCACAAAGATCAAGCAGGCTTTCCTCCAGAGATGCAAGAAGGGTTCAATATACATAAGTCAATAAATGTAATCAATCACATAAATTTATTTGACTACAACAATCAAAAGATCATCTCAATAGATGCAGAAAAGGCCTTGGACAAGATCCAACATGCATTCATGTTAGAAGTCCTAGAGGGAATTGGATTAAATAGAATATAATTCAACATAATTAAGGCAATATACAACAAAATGAGGAAACATTCAAGGCTGCTCTACCCCTACTCCTTTTCTATATATTGCTTGAAACTCTAGCCAGAGCAATTATACAATAGAAGGAAATTAAAACGGTACAAATTGGAAAGAAGAAGTCAAATTATCCTTATTTGCAGATGATATGACATTATACATTTGAGATCCCAAAAATTATACCTGAAAACATCTAGAAAAGATCAAGTCTTTCAGCGATGTGGCAGGTTACAACATCTGTGTATAAAAATCAGTAGCTTTTCTAATATAAAAATAACAATCCGAGAAATATTCAGGGAAACACTTCCATTCACAATATCCTCAAAAAATTGACAGATAAACCTAACCAAGGTTGTTAAGGCCCAATTAAAGGAAAACTTTACATTTTTGAAGAAAGAGATAGGAAGACACAAGGAGATAGAAACACCTCTTGTGCTCGTGGACTGGTAGAATCAATATAGTGAAAATGACCATCCCACCAAAAGCCATTACAGATTTAATACAATGTCAATCAATATCCCATAACATTCTTTACAGAATTAGAAAAAAAATCCTAAAATTTATATGGAATCAAAAGACCCCAGACAGCCAAAGCAATCATGAGCACAAAGAAAATGCTTGGAAGATTATCATACCAAACTTCAATCTATATTATGAAGTCATAGTCATATAAAAACATGGTATTGGCACAAAACAGAGTTGTAAATAAGTGTAACAAAATAGAAGACCAAAACACAAGTGAATGAAATTAGAGCCACCTGATATTTGAGAAAGGTGCCAAGAATACATATTGGAAGAAAGGTACCATCTTTAATAAATAGTGCTGGCAAAATTGGATCTCCACATATAGAAGAATGATATTAGACCCATACATATCGCCATTTACAAAAATCAATGCCAAAGAGATCAAAGACCTCAATGTGAAACCTGAAACACCGAAACTATTAGAAGAAAATATAGGCAGTACCTTACAAGATACAGGTGTAAGAAAATACCGTCTAAATCAGAAATAATTTAATAAGGACTTAAGGTTAACAATTGACAACTAAGACCTCAATTATCTACAAAGCTTATGTACAGCAAAGGAAACAACCAGTCGAGTGAAGAAGAAGCCTACAGAGTGGGAGAAAATGCTCACTAGCTGTGCATCTGACATAGGATTGATATCTAGAATGAACAAAGAACTCAAAAAATAAAAAGCAAGAAAAAATAAAAATAACCCCAATAATAAAAGGCTATGGATCTGAAAGAAAGCTCTGAAAAAGCAGTGATTGGTGCAGCAAACTATCACTATTGGTGCAGTAGTGGCACTTTTATTATGTAGTAATCAACAGCTGCCTAATCAGAATTAAGGCCCACTCAATGGGAAGAACCTCATGTGTGGTACTGTAAACCTAGCCAAATACACGTGGCTAGAGAGGTCAGAGATCCTAGAGAAAAACTTAGTTTTGCCACATGCCTAGACCAACATAATTTCCTACTTTATTCTAATTATGCATCTTCATATTTACAGACAAATGTACAACTCTTCCCTCATCAAAGAAGCTCCTTTTAGTGACAGCTGGAGACAATTACAGAGTTCCAACTGGTCAAATGCAGAGAATAACTGAGCTACTTAATCTTCAGTTAGACATCCTCAACGCAACCTCTACACATAGGATGGATGCATCTCTCAGCTCTCACAAGAGAAATTTCCTTATGCAGCAGATCATGATTGACACAGAGTCCTACAATAGTTCAATGTGCAGAAAATAACAGGCCGCAGAGTGCTTCTCCCTTAATAGGACCCTATTTCAAATCTCTGCCTTCCCTGGCTCAGGAATCAATGGGGACAAAAAGGTGGAATGATTATAAGATCCAGAGGTGGTGCATGGCCACAAGGAAACAGCCTTTCAGAAAACTGGTCATTTACTCATATGAACTCACAGCAATGGTGACAGCATGCATAAGTCCTATGCAAGCTGAAACAAACAAAAACATTCCCAGCATAGACATGAGGAAGTGGGTAAAAAAATTCCAAACCAACCTAAGAAACTTTTAGCAATTGATGGCTGCTGGAAGGGGGAGAGACAGTTTCTTAAATACTCTTGGTGGATTCAGTGGATGGCCACCAAAAGGGCATTTGTGGACACAAATCAGACCCTGTGGACTGTATATGTGTATGTCTGTGTACATTAAATTGAGTGGGGATAGTGGTAGAAGGTTCAGACAAATAAGGGAATCCTAATATCTTTAAGGTACATTCTATGAAAATTTCAAAAATTCAATAAAAATAAAATTAAAAATGTGCCCATCAATGATGACATCTAATTACATGCCTCTCATTCTAGCTCTTGGGATGTGGAGGCAGAAGAATCAGGAGTCCACGCACTGATTTTACTATATAGTGAATTCGGAACCAAACTGAGATACATGAGATGATATTACAAAGGGATGAAAACTAAAATTCATTATTCCAGTGTGAGTTAAAAATAATATAAAATATAGAGCTGTAAAAGAGCTGGGGGAAATAAAAAAGAACAGAGATGCCAGGAACTTATCTGGATAAAAAATAACTTACGAAATTATGATGCAATAAATGAAAAATCACAAATGAAAAATATAGCATAGGTAACAGGTAGAAAATAGAGAATACAGTTAAAGTCAAGTAAAAGGATTAAATAAAATATGACACATAAGTTGTATGCTTATGAACAAGCACAGAAAATCAGTAACCAAAGAACAGAAGGGAAAAAAATATTTAAAAACCTTAATTCATGTACTTTGAAAAAGGTGGACATTTTCTTAGCACAATTCTAACCACATTTTGAGTTTGATTCTGATGTTTTCACCAGATAAATTAAAATTGACAAAACAAACACGATTTTGTTGAAATGAACACATTTTCTATGTCCCTGTGAAACTTATCTGGTGTCTTCATGATTCCCTGCTTATTATCTCTATCAATTATTATTCAAATTGAGTTTTAAAATGAGTTGAATATTCTCAGGAAAACGATGCTTATGATTTGTCATAAAAAGTTACATTTTGCAAATCTGTATAAAATTCAATGAAAGAAGAATAAAATAAAATGTTAATTCATGTAAGCTATATTGACATAAAAGATGATGTAAATCCACAGAATAATGAATAATAAAAATGAAATTATAATGTTAAGGGGACTCATGCTGTAAAATATTTTCTTTTAAAATTGAAGTATAATTTTCAAAGGATGAAGCACATGCATTTTAAGTGTGCAGGTGTTTGAGCTTTGATAATTGTGAAAATCCATGGAAGTAGCTTGGTAAATAGAAAGTACTGCTAAGCATCCTAATCTGAGGATACTGCTGTTTTAATTATCACCATATAGCTTAGTGTACTCTATCTAGAACTTAATATAAATAAACCATAAGTATACAGTGTCTGTGAGCTTTTGCTTCACCAAATATTTCTGAAATTAATTGATGCTTTTACATGCTCTAGTAACATTTTAAGTTACATTTCATAAACACATACAATAAGTTTATTCATTCATTTTGATGAATCCTTTTTCTGTTTGCAGCTACTAGGAATAAAAGTGCTTTAAATATTAGTATATGAGCATTGTTTTGGACGAATTGGTCATTTTCTTATAGATAAATATTTAGATAAGAGTTCTGAGTCATGAATAGGGCATCAAAAACAATTTGTAGGACTGAAGGGATGGTTCAGGTTTGAGAGTGCTTACTGTTCTTCCTGTGGACCCGAGTTCATTCACAACACCTGTGTTGGATGGCCTACAACCACCTGCAGGTGCAGTGGCTCTGACATCCTCTTCTGGCCTCCAGTGCAAACACTTGGGATATTTTCATACAGACACACACAGACACAGACACAGACATAGATACACACACAGACACACATAGATACACACACAGAGACACAGACAGACAAGACAGACAGACAGACAGACACACACACACACACACACACACACACACACACACACACACACTGTGAACCTAGAAAATTACAGCCACTCATGAAAGAGATGTACTCTTGCTCTGGAGTGTGATATCGAATATGTTAAAGCAGTAATGAAATGCTTCTTCTAATCATGGAGTTTTTAAAAATTAAAGAACATTACTTCATGTTAAATAGTAGAGGTGATAAGCATTACCAGTGAAATGTACTTGATGACTTTATATCCATACTCAGGTACTAAGGATCCACATGTAACCGACTGTGACTAGTATTAATCAAATACATAGAGGTTAAAGACACATGTGCAAACAAACATGAGTTCAATGTTGTATGACTGTATTAATTCAACTCTGAACCTGAAAATTTATAGCCACCTTTGAAAGAGATGTATCCTTGCTCTGGAATGTGTTATTGAATATGTTAAAGTTGTAATGAAATGCTATTGTGATTTTTGATTTTGAGACAGGATCTCTTAGCATCCCTAGCAGTCCTGGAACTTGCTATACAAACTAGGCTGGACTGTATCTCTCAGAGATCTTCCGAGTGCTGGGATTAAAGGTGGGCACTATCATATGCCCAGCTCTGTGGCAACATTTTCCAGAATATTTGAATCATGAGAACTAGATTCATTCCAAATCCTGACACAGTATTTTCCAACTTTTTTATTTAGATGTTCTCCTTTATAAAGAAGAATATTAAAGAACTTTGAATGGTTTTCTCAAAAAATAACTTTTTTTCATGCATCTATTAGCGAGATACAATGACTCAAAACCCTGCTTCTTAAAAATATCAATAACATTGAAAAGTCTTTACAAAAATTGGAATGTAAAACTAAAGTGATAACTACTGGGAGAGGGAGAGTCAGTTTCTTTTAAGTGTGTGACTTGGTACATTAACGAGGCTCCAGTGGACAGATTCATAACACAGAACATTTGGGTGCAGATAGGGAAGAGATCTAAATACAATAAAAATATATTATATGAAATTTGCAAAACTTCCGTTAAGAAAGGAGGAAAATAATGATAGGAAAATAGACAATTTTTTCAAATGTTTAAATGTAGTGCAATACTTGACATTTGAATAAGTCACCCTTTTCTTACAATTTTACAAATTAGGATTGCACTGGAATTTATGTTTTTATGGACAAACTAGCCAATATGACACTAAATGCCACCAGCCCATTACTTTGGGATTAGTTCATTAGATTGCCTTTATGAACACTTAACTCCCTGAAGAATGACACATCCCAAATGGACAAGTGATGCTCATGAAATGTGAATTTATGTTTTGAGATTACAAAGACATCCAGAAGGAGTTAGCTGTATGATTCTGGGCTCCACCTCCAAAGAATTACTGCCAATCACTGCCCCAATGTAAGCATTGGTAGGTTTTGCATGTTTTCATGTACAGTGGGAAAAAAAAGGAAAAGACAACAAAATAATTACATAGAAATGAACCGGAAATTATATTTCCAACCCTGTCGACTGCAGGACTATAAAGGAGAACGCTGTGGAGAGCTCTACATATATAAATTAGTTTACATGCATTGAAAAATTCTTTGAAAAGTAAAAATATCAACTCACTCAAATGAGATTGATTTTAATAGATATACAGGTATCAACAAAATTGAAGTGATAATTTAGACATGTCTATAAGGAAAGATGAAGATAATTTCATGAGAATTTCACTAAATAGTTATCAAAATTTAATGATGTACTGCAAAAATCTCATAGGACAGAAATCACATTTTTCTAGTTCATGATTTATGTAAAGGCAAATTTTTTACACACAATGCAGGCATGCAGTAACATCAAAAAGAAGAAAATTCTACACAACTATTCTGTATTAATATACATGCAAACAGTTTAGCAATACATTACAAAACTCAGTGACATACAAAACCAATACACTATCATAAAGTATTTTTGATTCAAAAAGATTAAAAATTCACTGAACATTGGAAAATCAGTGAATGCAAACAATTAGGTGATTAAAGAAGAAAATTGCACATAATTATATAAATTGATGCAGAAAAATCATTTTTTAAAAGATCAGTACTAGCTTGTGATGACAAATCTCATAGAAAATAACAATAAAGATAAAAGTTCAATGTGATAGTGCACATGCAAAACACACCTACAACTGGAATCATAAGTGATGGTGAAAGATAAAATGTTTTCCTAATAGCAAAGATATTCTTCTTTATTTCTCATATTAAACATAGCAATGAAACCCAGGACACAGGAATAATACAAGATAAGTACAGAAAAGGCACACAGATATCAATACTTTAGACTGTAATTTTCCCCAAAAGACTTATGTGTTAGTAGCTTTATCTAAAGCTTGGTAGAAGTTTTACAAATTAGACTTAATGGTAGGAAGTTATCTTATTGGGCACATACAGTTAAAAGGCTTCCTGAGGGACTGGAGATATGGTTTAGCAGTTAAGGCCACTAACTGCTCTAGCAGAAGACCTAGGTTCAGTTCCCAGTACTCACACGGTGGATCACTACATTCTGTATCTCCAGTGCCAGGAGATCTATTGCCTTTTTTGGCCTCTCTGGACATGAGGCACCCACACGATGCACATACATACATGCAGGCAAACAACCACACACACACACACACACACACACACATATACATTTAAAAGAAATAAAAGGGATTATGAAACACATTTTCTTTTTCCCTATTTGCTTCTCAGTTGCATTGCTACAGGCAAAAAACAACAGAGCAACTGATTATAGATAAAAAATATCTGATAAATTTCTTCTGTGTAAGTTTATCAATTCAAGTATTTTGTTAGAGTCATTGAAAGCTAAATGAAAAATATGTCAAAAGTTTAAAAAATATGTTACCATTTGAAGATTACATGATTTTTTCTGTGCATAATTTCTTTGTAAAGAAATTTTCAGAAGGATATCTTAGACCCAATAAGTGAGTTAAGTAAGCACATCATTTTTGTCAGCATAGTGAAGTCTATCATCTAGCAATATGTATCTAAATTTGAAACACAGTTTACAGTCCTTCAATACCCCTAAATACTCAGGTCTAAACATAGAAAAATATATAGCAGATTTGTAAAAATCTAAAAAAATACTGAGGAAAGACATTAAAGATGAACAAAATGATTGGAGAGACATAATCTGACACAGATTGTTAGACAGTATAGTAAAAGATGCCAGTTGTCAATGCTAAATTGGCTTACAGATTTTTAAGTCGACCATCCCAAATCCCAGCAGCATTGTGTACAGATAAAGGCAAGATTCTTCTAAAATTTATGAAGAAAGCTAAAATATTGGGAAAGCTAAGGAAATTTAAAAAACTAAAATGAGGTGAATGAGTTGAACAATAACTTTAACATGAACTTTCAGTACTTATGACAGCATAATATTGGCAAAGAGATGGAAAACAAAGCATACAAAGGAATCTTTAACCTGAAGAAGCTCAAGCAAATCTTTACAAAGGTAAAATTTTCAACTAAATGCAAGATATATAGTTATTTGAACAAATGCTATAGAAGTCACTAAATGTCTATGGACAGAAAAGTATATCTTGACTTAAAATTTATATGTCATGGAAACATAAAATCAAAGTGAACCTGATTTTAATGTAAATATGTAATCATAAAAACTTTCATAGATAAAAATATATTTAATGGGTTTATGTCCATGAATCCATTTCTACAGAGAATTCTTGATGAAATACTTCAGTCTGAAGTGAAGATTAAACACTCTCAAAAGGGTCAAAGATAAATAAATAACCCAGAACAGTCAAACAAAAGAGGTATAAGAAAACAGAACTACAATATTAGGATAGTGAACATTGGTCAATAATAACTTTCAATATTAACTGTCTCAATTACCAAGTGGAAAGACACAGACTAATTGATTTTATTAAAAAATAGAATCAATTCCCTGCCTCCACAAACACACCTTACCAATAATGGTTGATATTTTCTAGGCTAAAAGAATAGAAAAATATCGTAAGTAAATAGAACTAAGAAAAAATCAGGTGTAGCACTCATTAAAGGAAAAAAAAACTCTATTAGATCTAAAATCAAGTGTTGACTCCAACACAGTGATAATGGGTGGCTTCAATACCCCACTGTCACCAATAAATAGATTATGTTGACAAAATTAAATAGAGAAAACTTGGAATGTTTAAATTACTTAATAAATCAAATGGTCCTGACAACTACAGGGTATTTCACCCAGTCACCAAAGATTGTACTTTAATCTCAGCAGTCCATGGACTTTTCTCTAAAATTGACTAGTTATCCATATTCAAAACAAATCTCCACAAATTCAGGAAAACTTAAATATCATCCAGTGTTCTATCAGACCACAATGAAACAAAGGCAGATAGCAACAGCAACAGAAATGGGAAAAAGTACAAAAACTCGTGTAAACTAAACAACACACTACTGAATGAAAATTTGATGAAGGAATAAATCTAGAGAAAGTAAAAAATTCCTAGGATTGAAAGAAAATGAAAACAGCATATCAGAACATATGGGACCCATTGAAGGCAATCTTAAGAGGAAACACATCATTAAATGTGCATAACAGAATATTAATGACAACTCATAAAAATTACTTAATGATGCACCTGAAGTTCTTGGAAAACGAAGGGAAAGATAAATAAAATCAAGGTTTAAATTAATGAAATAGAAACAAAGAGACACAACACAAAGGAAAAATTATACCAGGTCAGTTCTTTGAATAAATTAACAAAATTGATAAACTTTTAGCCAAATTAAAGAAGAAAAAAAGAAATAGTACCCAAATTAATACAATCAGGTATGAAAAGGGAAAGATTACAAAAGAAATTGAGGAAATTCAGAAAACTATAATGATGTACTTAGAAAATCAATATATTACTAAACTGGAAAACTTAAAAGAAACATAAAATTTTAGATATGTATGGTTGACCAATGTTAAACCAAAATTAAATAATTTAAACAGGCCCATAACAACCAATGAGATAGATTAAGGAATAAAAAAATCTCCCCTACCCCCCCAAAAAAAATAAAAATAAAAAAGCACCCAGGACCTGATGATTCAGTGTTGAATGCTATTATTCCTTCAGGGAAGAACTAATATGAAACTCATCAAATAAATTATTCTATAAAATGAAAAGAAAGGGAGAATCACAAATTCTTTCCACTCCACAAATCCAGTATTATTCTGAAACCAAACCAAAGACTGAACAGAAAAAGGAAATCATAATGCAATTTCTTTGATGAACTTAGGTGCAAATATTGTCAATAAAATACTCACAAACTGAATGCAAGAACATATCCCAAATTCACTATGATAAAGTGGTTTCATCCCAGAGTTGCAGGAACAGTTCAACATAATACATCAATAAATGTAATCCACCACATAAATAGACTCAAGGACAGAAACCACATGACCATCTCATTAAATGCAGAAAAAGCCCTTGACAAAATCCAACATCCATTAATGATGGATCATTATATGATTATATGATGGATAATCGTGGAAAATCTAGGAGAACAGGGGATATATCTCAACATAATAAAGGCAATAAACTAGCCCATAGCCAACATCATATTAAATAGAGAAAGAAATCAAAACATTCTCATTAAAATCAGGAACAAGATATTGATGTTCACTCTCTACAATTTCTATTCAATATAGCACTGGAATTCTTAGATAAAGCAACAAGACAAAGGAGATAAAGGCAATACAAATTGGAAAGGAAAAATTCACAGTAGTTGTATTTATAATGATGGTATTCTATATGCAAAAGACCCCAAATAGTCCACCAGAATACTCCTAGAGCTGATAAACTCCTTCAGCAAAGTTTGAATATATAAAATTAACACCCCTAAATCAATAGCCTTTCTATATTCCAACAGTAACATACTGAGAAAGAAATCACAGAAATGATCCCACTCATAATAACCTCAAATATCATAAAATATCTGGGAATCAACATAACCAAGAAAGCGAAGGACTTGTATAATAAAAGTTTAAGAAATTGAAGAAATGGTGAGTGACTCAAAGTAGCCCCATGAAAATCAAGACACGTACATCCACTATCTCCATTCCTGTTTAATATAGTACTTGACCTCTTAGAGCAATAATTCAAATGGAGATAAAAGGGATACAAATTGGAGAGAAAGAGCTCAAAGTACCTTTATCTTCAAATAATATAATTCTATACATAAAAGACTCTAAGTACTCCACCAGAAAAAAATTTAGAGCTGATAAATACATTCACCAAAGTATCAGGATATGAAATTATCACTCCCAAATCAGAAACCTTCTTATATACCACCAAATACATAATGAGAAAGAAATCATGGAAATACTCCGTTAATAATAGCCTCAAATCCCATAAAATATTTTAGGGGAATAATCTAAGTAGTGAAGGATTTGTACATAAAAATTTCAAGACATTGAAAACAGGAATTAAATAAGATACCAGAGGATGGAAAGACCTCTTTTGGTCATAGATTGGTAGGCTTAAGACTGCGAAAACGACCATCCTACCGAAATAAATCTACAGATTAAGTGCAATACCCTTAAAATTCCAATATAATTCTTTATAAAATTGAAAAAATTCACATTTCAGATGGAAACACAAAAAACACAGCACAGCCAAACAATCCTGAACTAATAAAGAATTGCTGAAAGTATCGTTATCCCTGATCTCAAATTACACTACAGAGCTATAGTAATAAAAGAGTATCATTCCAGTACTAAATAGCTATAAAATAATAAAAATAGCTATTATTATAGCTATTTAGTACTGGAATGATAAACAAACACATTGGTCAATAGAATAGAATTGAGGACTCATTTAAATCCATGCATTTTCAGCTACTTGATTATTGGTATAAAGATGCCACAAATACACACAGGAGAGAAGACAGCATGCTCAAAAAATTGTGCTGACTGAACTGGATAGTGGCTTTTAGAAGAATGAAACCAGATCCCCATCTCTCACCACGCACAAAACTCAAGTCCAAATGGATCAAGGACTTGCACATAAGACCTTGATTCTGATCAAGGAGAATGTAGAGAATACACGGAACTTACAGGAACAAGAAAGAACTTTCTGAATGGGACTCCTATAACATAGCCACAAAGTCCGGCAATTGACAAATGGGATCCAAGAAACTTCTGTACAGCAAAGAACACCATCATTCAAGTGAAGAGGCAACTAAAGAATGGGAAAAATATTTATCAGCTATACCTCTGACATAGGTTTAGTACCTAGAATATACAAAGAACTCAAAAAACTAAACATCAAAATTCTTTTTAAAAATTGCAATCTATGCAAATGTTCATGAGAATAGCAAAGCAGCATTATAAGTTTCTTAGGGGCAGAATAAGGGGTCATGGAAAATTTTACTGAAAAAAAAAGTAAAATATGACAAGAGACAAAAGGAATCATTTACATGGCTCAGGGGAAAATGTCTACTCTAACCAGAAATTTCTTCATAAATTGCCCAGTAAATAGTAAATTACTGAAAAATATTTATTAGGAACCTTGGTAGATGCTATAACTGTGCATGCAGCCATGTAGACCGGATTCTATAAAGCATGGAAATATAAGTACAAGTTAATGTAGTGAAAAGAATCCTGGAGGTTTTGATGAAATGCTGAAGAAACAGTTACCTTCCTGGGGGAGACAAAAATTCCTACTAAGGGTGCCTCAAAAATTAGTTTGAACTATTGTAACCATGATTCAGAGAGCAAAGTAGTTGATGCTTAATCATTCCCAATCACCCTACAATTCTTCACAGTTTCTTTCAATTCAGTCCTTCAACAATGAGAAAGGAATCATTTCTCAACATCTCATTGACTATTACACATGGACTGATCAAATTCTGACATCTGACTTGTGGTACATTGTCACCATTCTTTGTAAATGCTTCTATTTATATCACTTATTGTGCACATTAAGTTAGTCAGGAACTATGCAAATAGTGATAAATAAAAGTAAGATTGACTTCAAATTTTACATTCTCTTGTGGGAGATGGACAGATAATTCAAAGATTAAATGGTTTTCATATTTTGACAATTATCTCAAGCAATAGTGAGCAGCTCTCGTGGTTTAGGGAGAGAATTTTGTTTGGGAGCTCTTAGAATGTGTAGAAAGTCCTTACTCCACTGCTTCTTTTTCATTTATGGAACTTACAAGTTTTTTTTTTTATTTTACAGACATTCTAATAACTTTTCATTTTTGAGGAATCACATTCTTAAAGAAATCCAAAGACAACAAAATTTATCTAAAGTCATAAAACCTTTTAGAATGGGTAAACTAATGACTAAAGAATCAAAACCTAGTAACATGTCTTAAATTTTCAAGATCAAAATCCTATCACATGTTATTTTCTAACAAAAGTGGAATGAAATTAGAAATCAATAATAAGTGCTAAAAACTATATAATCATATCAAGACTGAACAGGTTAGTGAACACCAACTTGGTCATTGATAAAATCAAAAGGAAAATAATACTTTATTGAAATGAGTGTAATTGGAAGCATAACATGCAAAACCTAGGGCATAGAGCAAAATCAGGACTGACACAATCCATTGCATAAATTCCTTAAATATACAGATTAACAGTATAGCTAAAGATCTATAAATAATAGAATAAAGTAAACACAAAATTGGGAGGAGGAAAGAACAAACATCAAATCAGAAATAAATTTTAAAATGCGAATATCAAATAAAGAGGTGAATTATTGTCATTTTTAATTGATCTTTCATGCATTTCTTAAAATATATCTTAATCAACTTCAGACCTCCCTGTCCACCCCTCATAGCTCCCTGTCAGATTTCAGTATTCTGTCATATATGTTAAGTTCCTTGGTGCAAGTTCAAACACTGGTGTATTAGTTCCTTTTCTGTTACTGTGATAGAAACGCTGACCAAAGCAACTTATAAAAGGAAGAATTTATTTAGCTTATGGTTCCAAAGGGGCATGAGTCTGTCATGGGGTTAGGGAGAAAGGCTAAGCTCTCACATTTTCAAGCAGGTTTCAGAAAGCAAGGGAGTGACTGGAGAGGTTTGGTAAAGCTTAAGAACTCTCTAAGCCCACTGCCAATGCCTTTTCTAAGACCTCCCAAAACAGCACCACCAACTGGAAACAAAATGCCCAAATGTTTGGAGCCTATGGGGGACATTCTCATTCAAACCATCACAACTGAGTCTAGCCAGTCTATCTAGAGTTGCTGTCTAAAAGAAAACCTACTCTCTCTTGCCCCACAATAATTATTTGCCAATAGTTCCTTAGCTAAGGTTGGGGCCTGCTGCCAATTTCCCCCTTCTATGCTGTTTTTTTGACCATTTGAGTTGACATGGGTCTTGTGCAAACTATCACCATTCTTGCAAGATCATGAGCAAGTTCTCAAGAAGCTATAAAGTCTCTGTTTCCTTATGTTCATACGCCAACCCTGGCTCTTAAAATCTTTCTTCCCCCTCTTCTGCAATTTTTGAAAAGATTAAAAATGAGAAACCTTTGGGATAATCAAGATAAGAAACAGAAAGAATTCAGTTAAAAAGATCCATATATGAATTGAGACATTGCAATCAATATAACAGAAATAAAATAGATCATGAGGGAGTTTAAGAATAAGCCACCAGGTGCGGTGGCATATAACTTTAATCCCAGCACTCTAAAGGCAGAGGCAGGCAGATCTCTCTGAGATCAAGGTCAGCCTGGTCTACGTAGGGAGTTCCAGGCCATCTGTGGCTTCTGGGAGAATTTGTCTCAAAAAGATCAAAATTAATAATAATAATAGCAACCATGGTCAATAATTGGAAACCTTAGAAGAACAGTTATGTTTCAAGCACACACAAAACACCAAATATGTACATATAAACCTGAATAGAAAAATATCAAATGATAATATTAAATCAATAATAAAAAGAACCTCACAACTAATAGACCAAACTGGATGATTTTCTCTTCAGTTGCATCAAATTTTAAGGAAAAACTAACACCAATTCTCATTTTACTCCAAGAAATTGAATGAGAGGGAATTTTTTTCAAATTCATTCCTCAATGTAGGAATTATACTATTATGTTAAAACCAGAGAAAGGTCCAAATAAAAAAGAAAACAACAAGCCAATATCAGTGATCAACATGGATACAAAGCTCTGAAGCCGATACTGTCAAATGGAATCCAACAATACATCAACATTATTGCCCATTATAATCACATGGGATTTGTATCACAGATAAAAGTCTTGCTCAAAATAAAAGCAATAAATATAGCACATTTACAGAATGAAGGACAAAAAATCATGTAAGTACCCCAACACCTGAAAAGTATAAACAAAACTCAAAACTAAAAAATTAGGAATAAAGAAGCATAACTGAACACAATGCATAGCAAACCCACCGCCAAGATCATCCTGAATGAGGAAAAGTCAAAACTCTATTTCTTAGTTCAGGAACAAGACAAGGACATCATGCGTCTTATCTGACTCCGAATGGAATCCTTTTTTTTTTTTTTTTTTTTCCTGAGACAGGGTCTCCATGTAGCCCCAGCTGTCCTGGAACTCACTATATAGACCAGGCTGGCCTTGAACTCAGAGATCCACCTGCCTCTGCTTCCCAATTGCTGGGATTAAAGGTGTATGCCACCATGCCCAGCTGAGTGGAATTCTTAATGAAAGAAATTAGGAAAGAGATACAAGTAGGACAGAAAGAATCCATACTATTCTGCTTCTAGATAATATTGTCCTAAATATAAGAAAATTTCAAGACCATACAAAAGCCTACTAAAATTATTGTCACTAAAAGTTCAGCTTAAAGAATTAACATACAATACTTTTTATACACCAATAACCAACTAGCTGAGAAATAATGGAATCAGACCATCCATAATAGCTATAAAATTAAGATAATTTAGCAATAAGCTAACAAAAGTAGTAAAAGAACTCATGAAAGAAACTGAAGACATCAAGAAAATTGGAAAATGTTCCAGGTTCATGGATTAGAAAAATTAATATTGTAAAATGCAAAGAGATTTCCAGTAATCTTGGGATTTTACCTAAAATACATAAGAAAGTCAAAAAAAAGTCAAGATCCAAAAAACATTTAAATAATTCAATTAAAAAGAAATCTTAATGGACATTTCTCAAAAGAAGAAAATCAAGTAGCTAACCAGTTTACAATAGCACAATCAGCATTGCACATATTAAGGAAATATGAATCAAAATCCCAAGAAAATACCTTGCCTAGGTTAGAACTACTGATAGCAGTTGATGGAACAGAACACTGTGGTATGTGGAATAAGCCAACAAGAGATAAGAACTGCATATATACTCTAATATATTAAAAGTAAAATTATATCAATGCAGAGTAGTGGTTACTAGAGATGTGAAATTATGTCAATGCAGGATAGTGATTACTAGAGGTAGAGAATGATGGGGAAGTAAAAAGAAATATTGAGAGGTTTGGGTAATGGGCATCAACACACATGGATAGAGGGAATAAATTCTAATGTTCTTGAATATAGCAGGAGGATTATGGCTATACTTGAAACTGACCCATGGCATAATTTATGTATGCTAGAAAGCCTGATGTTTCCAAACATAAGGAAATAACACAGAAATGGCAATATAGTTTCATTAGATACAATCAGCATAATTTATTTTATATGTCTGTAAATAAATAAATTAATATAATTGAAATATGATTAATAAAATATATTTCTGTAATATTAGAGCTGGGGAAAAATTTAAAGAAAAGAGAATGGTAAGGCACAAATGGTTATGAGAACAAAGAGCTGACTCTTCACATAATATGGACATATATCCAAACTTCTGAACAGCATTTATGATTTTAACAACTAAAAAGAGCAGTAGCCTTCCACACACTTTGTTAACCCAGATTTCAGTTAGAAGGCAGGCGGCTCATGAGCCACATGGATCCTCTGTAAATCCAACACTGTGAGTATAATATATACATATATATATATATATATGATCACTTTTCAGTGTGTTTTAAAGCTCATTTAAAAATGGTAGTTTAATTTACAGTTGCTAATTTCTCTACTGGATAGTCTGTAATTTACTAGTTAAAGATGTAAAAATGAAAGTGGAAACAGAATTAGTAATGCTAAAAGGAGATAAAAGGAGTTGACATTGGTTTTTCAAAATAACAGAAAGCAGAATGAAAATAAATTTGTTATGCCTTCTACCTCAATGCCTTATAAGAGGTTGAGGGGAACATTGAACGAAATTAAAGAGTAGGATATTTGAAGAGAATGAACATATGCATTTGTCCAGCATGGGAAATAGCATTTTATCACCCACACTACTAGAGCTCATGGGAAACTACTAAAAATATATGGGAATCAAAAGGAACAGAATAACTTCCCAAGTAATGAAAATATTTTTAGCCATGTTGATAGCATAATTATCTTTCTATACTTCAGATAATATAAAGAAACCATTTAAAAAACTCACTTCAAACGTGATGTTTGTGATGTCTTCAGGGTTTCTATTGTTAAATAAAGGGACAAGTAGTCCTCTGTTTATTTGATAAATCACATCCTTATATGTTTAAGGTCAAACTAGGCATGGAGCTGGTATAAAATGTGAATACCATGAAACTGATACTCTTCTAGGTATTATTCTCATAACTTTCTACAAGTCGCACTCCTTAGTTACAGCTGTCCTATTTCTAAAGTGAGTTTGCTGAGGCTTCTTCTTTCTGGGACTGGGGAGAAATATAGAACCTTTATCTCATCTGTTATATCAGTAGGACACACATGGTAAGGAGGATCTGTCATACCCAAACAGCCACGTTAACCCACTCACAATTACTTAAAGTAAAGAAGCAGAGAGTTGGCATGTGCAATTTTAAGTTAAATACATATACTTATAGCAGAAGATAATAAACCATAAAGGCAGGAAATTTCCCGTGTGCTTCTTGGAAAAGTGCATTGCCCACAGCTTGTTTTTTTAGCATTTAAACTTCTTGAAGTGTAGAACAAGAGGCAAGTTATTGGCCCTGCAGATTTTAGATTCATGTGCTCACCCCTAGATAAACTCCTCACTCTCTGACTACACATGGTTTCTGTATTTAATATTCATGGTTGTAATATTTTTAGTATTGGCCCAACTTTGTGAACAGGTCTAGAAATACGTTGTTGCTGTGTGTGTGTGTGTGTGTGTGTGTGTGTGTGTGTGTG
>NW_008339519.1:1354997-1370826 GCF_000622305.1 Nannospalax galili
CATGTTGAGATATTTAAATTCTCTGTTATGCTGAACAGCTTTAAAGAAAAACACAGCTGAGTAAAGAAAATGTAAATGAGGACAGAGAGGATTTGAAAACAGAAAATCAGGGACAGAAGAGGAATAAATAACATAGCTGATAGCCTTTGAATGTAAGCTACAAGAAATAATCTAGAAAGAATCCATGCTTTCTTTCAGAACTAACAAGATTATTTTTGGTAGCCATAGAAGATGCTGCTAAAGTGAAAAATTAAGGTCTGCTACACTCCCAGAGATTCTGGAGTAATGGTCACTAATAAACAAAAATGCATCAAACAAGATAAATAATTTTTTTAAATTCCTGAGAGAAAGTATGATGAAATATTACAGATTTCCAATATTAAGGGTCTAAACACATAGAATAATATAGCAAAACATCAATGATAATTAGTTACATAATTATCCTTAATCTAGCTCCTGGATAGCATTTTTTTAAAAAAGAAAGAAACAACCGTAGTATTGCTCTCATTTACTATGCAATCTATGAAAAACTCCACAAATGCCAAAAAACATTTCGTGAGTCTTCAACAGAGGATATGGCATTGAAATTCTGAAAGGATTTGTACTTAGCATTTCTCTGGCATTAGAAAAATGATTGGAAATTTTTCTTTTAATTAAAACTGTCAGCACAGAAGGATTTAAGGATGATCAGAACAAATCCAACCAGCATGCTTCATTAGCCAAGAAAGTAACAGGAAAAATAAAAAAAGCTCTATTTACTAGTGTTATAAGAAATGGGTCTACATATTAAACATATTTGGTGGAGGCGTCAGGAATATCTCAAATACAACTGTAGGCAGACTCTTGAAAATACTCTTTAACTCAAGTTTCATAAGTTGGGAACAACTTAGTAGTTTAATGCTCCAATACACTGAATGAATGTTTTGTTCCAGCACTTTTTCTAAAAATGAAAAAATGCATATATTTAAGAAGTCTGTAACTTAAGAAGGTTAAAGAGATGATTTCTTCCCTCCTTTCTAGTTTATGTTAAAATGATATCTAAACAGACCATGATGATCCTTTTAATCTAGCCCAGTTACTCCAGGAAAGATGTCACAGGATGTGACAAAGGTTGTAACACAGAATAGCTCATGCTTCCAAAATCAGAACAGCACAGCATGTTTCACACATCACTATACACTGGGACTGTCCTGTCATTAGTTCATCTAAGTTGCAGAAATGATTTTTTTAGGAACCTGTGAATAGAAACTTGAATCTCTATGGAGAAAGCAAACTAGCCCTTCTGGATTCTCTAAATTCTGTACAAAGTACTTCCCTATGTGACACAGTCAGGACAAAACCTACAGTCCAAACACTTGCACATGATGGGAACACTTCAGACACTTAATACTTCAATAAGAAAATTAGAATTAAAACTGAAAATCTCACAGTTTTAGAACACTATCTGATGGTCTTCTCTACTTGAAAGCACATCAAAATCTAAGTGTGAGGGGTCATTAGAGCTCCTTAAACTTACTTCAGTTAAAGTCCACTGTAAAGGACCCAGACACATCTTACTTTCCAGAAAAATGATAAACCAACTAATTTTAAAAATATTGCTTTTCCAGCACCCTAATCTAGACTCTAATCAGATTTTTAAATTCTGGAAGGCATTTCAAGTAAAGTCATTGTACTGTATTTTATTTTACACTCTGTGTATGGAAAAGCCTAGCAGCTTTTAGAAACTCTTTGAAAATATAATAATTAAATGCAGAAATTGCATCTACAATTTTCCCTACATTTTTATAACTTCATTTTATTACTTTATAAAAGTTATTAATCTTTCTGTATTTAACTAACACTTATTTTGATAAATGTCATTAATATCATTACTTCCATACAGTTACTTCTCTAAGCTTATGTGTTTGATGCACTCAGTGTAAACAAAAGTAAATCATGTCTGTTAGTCAGGCCGATTTGAATATCTCATATGTTTGTTTCATTTGCATGGATTACACTGACTCGACTTATCCAATGACTATTCATCATTTCTCTCCCTGTACTGAAACTCACTTCTATTTCTAATGACAAATGAATAAGACATTTAATGATGACTTATTTGAAAATCATTCACTCAGATATTTTTTTGTTGATACTAAGCCCCTTAGACACAATGTTCTAGGAAAGAATAATCTACCCTTATAATGGCAATATTTCGAGTTGGCCCATTTAGTCTTCTTGATTTAAAAAATATTTTATTATTTTTATTTTATGTGTATGAGTGTTTTGCCTGACTATATGTAAGGGCACCCGTGTCATGTAGTGCCCATGGAGGTCAGAAGAGTGCATCAGATTCCCTGGAACTGCAGTTACAGATGGTTATTAGCCTTCATGTGGGGGTTGGGATTTGAACCTCGGTCCTCTGCAAGAGCAGTCCGTGCTCTAAACTGTTGAGCCATCTCTCTTCCTTCTATTCTTGTTTGTAACAGACATTTTTACTATAAGCAATACTTTCAATAAGAAAAGATAAGAAAATAAGGGTTATGTTGATACATCCTACATATTCTGTTCATATCTATACAAGTAAAAGAGCTAGGCATTGCTCTAAATATGTATTTTGAAAGTCAAACAAAGACATATACCATCTTTTCTGTATTGAATTCTGTGAACAAAGAGAGTGCAGTATAACTCATATTTGGAGATTCAACATTTTGGAACATTAATCCTCTGCCAGTTCTATTCATATGCTAAGTCCTTACAATTGGATTCATGTCTTCAATATGTTGATTCCCTAGAAACCAGAAAAGATTTTAGGCTCTTAGTAACTTTTGATCCATGAATAATTTTACACATGTCAGTTGCTCCCTAAATTAGATGAGTTCTTCATTTTCTTATGTCTTTTTCTTTGTGCCATTATCCTAAGTGAAATCACTGTGTAGTGCTTTCTCTACCTTCTCTGACATGGTAATTTTTATGAATAATATCTGCTCATTTGTGTTTGGAATATCCCAATGGGAAAATATTCCATAGCTTTTGAGTTTGAATCCCTATCACTTTGTGGCTATGTTCCTTGGAAGCTCAGGTTGCTTTATTGATTCATTAACAAAAACATGACACTAGACATGTTGATTTTTGAATAAACTCAAAGACCTTACAAATGAATATATAAATACTTAACCTTCTAAGTGGAAATATATTGTCATTAGAAATGATATGGAACTATATGATGTACACTATTAGTTTTAGTCAATCTTAGTCATAGAGAACTTATATTACAGGGGCTGGAGAGATGGCTTAGTGGCTAAGACCACTGGCTAATCTTGAAGACAGTCTGGGTTTGATTCCCAGCAACCACATGACAGCTAGCAACTGTCTACAACTCTAGTACCAGGTGCTCTGATGCCCTCTTCTCTCCTCAGTGGGCACTGCATGACACAGGTGTACCTACCTATACACAGGCAATACACTCATACACATAAAATAAAAATATCAAATAAAATATTTTTAGAAGAACTTATATTACTATTTAATAGTTTACATTAGAATATTAGAAATCAAACTGATAAAAGGTCTGTAAAGTTAGACTCTGTACATCAGCTGTAAGTTGGACTCTGTTCATTTATCTGAGAGCACTTACCAAGAAACCCATGTTATTTCTATGCTGCACATTTCAAGAAAACCTCTAAACTGCTTTATCTTTCAAAATAATGTTTAGTAGAAATTAGTTAAAATAGTACCATATGCTTTGCCATAATGCCAATGTCTTGAAAGTACTCTTCATGAAGCACTCACGAGACAAAAGCCTTGGTTAATGTTTCAAACTGATGCGACTCATCTGAATGTACTATTATTTATGTGTAAATTCTACAACCAATATTGCAGTGTTTTTTTGTTTTTTTTTTTTTTCACACACCTGAGCTTTGGCTGGGTGTTCTGCCCTGGTTTCTTAGGAATACTGGACACTGAAGTTTCATAGCTGAGACTTTGAAGAACAACACCCTTGGCCTCAAAGCACTGCCTCACCCAATGTTATATCCCTTACCTAAGATGCCAGGATGCAGGTACATTGTGGTTGATGTGATATGAATAGAAAGACTCGAGTTCTTCCATATCACAAACTTGAGGCACTAGGCTTGCTATGGAACTCCGTGAAGGGCAAACTGAAGCTCCATGGATGCTGATTTTGCAGCTGGTTTCTGCCTAAACCTGCAGCCTTCCTGATGAATGTTTCTCACAGACCACTTCCCAGGAAAACTGTGTGTCTCCAAGCAACACAATCCAAGAGAACTTCTAAACCTCTTTTCTAGCAGAACTAAGAGCAGTAATGTTTAGAGGAAATGAGTTTAAAAGGAGCACCAGGGGTTGGAGAGATGACTCAGCAGTGAAGAGCACTGACTGCTCTTGTAGAGGACCCGGGTTTGATTCCCAGCACCCACATGGCAGTTACAAACTGTCCTTAACTCCAGTTCCACGGGAATCCGAAGCCCTCTTCTGACCTCCACAACATAGCATGACACAGGTGCACTCACATACATGCAGGCAATACACTCATACACACAAAATAAAAACAATAAATAAAAGATTTTAAAAAGAGCATGAAACACTGTTAAAGATAAAGTCTTCAGTGATTTGATTTAATAGGTAATGCAACTCTTACTGTGGTTTTATTTCATCACATGTAATGAGTGTTAAGAAAGAGTTTTTTCAATGTAGAACCCAGACTGCTAGGAAACAAGAGCAGGAGGAAGCAGTATTTCAGGTTCCCTAAGAGAAAACTTTCTAGGTCCTGACCCCCCATATATATATGTGTATATATATATATATATGCACATATACATGTAATTTTAAATCTAAGCTCTGGATATAGAGAAAGAATGCAGCATTAGTTTTGTGAGCCCAGTTTATTTTGCATAACATAATGATTTTTCTTATATAATTTCTACATATCACCATAGAATGAAGCATGACTATCTTATAGATCATTGTATGGAAAATGTTTACTTTGTTATATAGCTCATTTCCTCTGTTTTTCTATTTATCTAAGATCTGTCTATCTATAATATATCTCTCATCTATCTAATCAATAATCTATCAATCTATATTCTAGCTCTTCTATCTATCATCTATCTCTATCTATCTATCTATCTATCTATCTATCTATCTATCTATCTATCTATATCTATCTATCTATCATCTATCTATCATCTATCATCTATATATCATCTATCTGTCTAATCAATTATCTATCTATCAGTCTATATTCTCTCATTCATCTATCCAATATCTATCTAATCAATCATCTGTCTATCATTTAAGTTTCTAATCAACTATCTATCTATCTATCTATCTACCTATCTATCTATCTATCTATTTATCATTCTATCATCTATCTATCTATCATCTAACATCTATCTATCAAAAATCATCTATCTATCTATCTGTCTATCTATCTATCTTCTATCTATCTATCGATCTATCATCTATCTATCATCTATCATCTATCTATCATCTATCGATTGATCTATCTATCATCTATCTATCTATCTATCCATCTATCTATCTAACATTATCTATCTGTCCATCATCTATCTATCATCTATCTACCTACCTATCTACCTATCAACATCATCAACTTTGTTGTTTCTCTTTGTTCATCTTTTTTTCTTTCTCTTAGTTTTTAGGAAGAATAATTAGCAATTAATTTAACTTCCTTCCATTATCATCTTTTGATTTTGTTTCATATATTTTTAAATAGATTCTTTTTTAGGTCACCATACAAAGAAATGGTTTCATTATGGCATTTTCACCAGCATGTGTCATTATGCTTTGTTCTTGTTCATCCCTTCCGTCACTGTCATCTCCAATGTGACTTCCCTCATTCAAGACTCCTATCCTTCTCTCAGAAAGTCCTCACTTCTGTTTTTTATCACATGTGCTCCATTATCCTTAAGGTCTCTTCCTGCCCTCTTGTTGTTACCTTTCTAAGTTAACTAACCAAACACATACGTGTTTAAAGACACACATACATATACACATAAACACATGCAATTTTAAATCTAGTTCTGGATATAAAGAATGCAGTATTTGTCTTCTGAGCCCAGCTTCTTTTCTATAACAATGACTGTCTTTTCTAATTTCCATGTATGTCATCACAGAAGAAAGTATGGCCATGGTATAGCATTGAATTAAAAAGAGAATATACAGAGAATCAATCCCATCTATGCGAATAAAAAGTGAATGAAAATAAGTTTATGTAGATTTTCTATATTTATATACTTTTGTTTTCTGTTTTAAATAAAAGATTAAAAGGGATTAATAGGATTACATGGAAGATGTTTGCATTTTTGTAATACAGACATTTAAAATTTACAAATAAAGTATATGTGCATTTTTAACAAACAGGAAAAGAGAATGAAAAGAATACGTTCATCAGGCAAGCATTTACTGCAGCCAGCACTCTTTAGACAATAAATATGTCATGACCTTTTAATCACTAGATATCACTTAAGAATAAACTCCACAAGTGTTTGAATGCAATACAATAGGAAAGACTTCCTGACACTGCATGAACTCCATCATGGTCCTGTTGCTTCTATTTTCTGTTTACATTTGTTTCCACATAAGTTAGTATATCAACATTGGTTAACTGGCTGACCTTTCCTACCTTTAAAATAAAAAAAGCAATTTTCAGATTTTTCATGTTACCAGTGGATAAAGAAACATTTCCAGGAAGCCTAGAGTGGATCATGAAAGTATGTAGAGTAATAGTAAGGTTGTTGTAAAAGTGGAGAATCCTTTTTCCGGCCTTTAATCTAGTTAATGTAGATTTCTAACAGGGAATCTGTAACTTCCTGTAATATTTTTCAATACACAATAGTTTCTTCTGCCTGTGGGTGTTAGGAAAATGTCTTATCCAAAATCTCTGCTCCTCAGTGTCCTCACACTGTATTGAAGCCCCTACAAAGGTTCTGAGGGGGTCACAATGGGAGAGTAGAAATCTTTGCCCCATAGACTCAATAATCACAGTGGGAGGGTGGGATTCTGTGCCCACTAGGCTCTGGCGTCAGAGTGGGAGGGTGGGATTCTATGCCCCCTAGGCTCAGGAATCACAGTAGGAGGGTGGGATTCTGTGCCTCCTAGGCTCTGGCGTCACAGTGGGAGGGTGGGATTCTGTGCCCCCTAGGCTCAGGAGTTACAGTGGGAGGATAGGATTCTGTGCCCCCTTGGGTCTGGAGTCACAGTGGGAGGGTGGGATTCTGTGCCCCTAGGCTCAGAAGTCACAGTGGGAGGTGTGAGCTCCACAAGCTTTCTCTTGAATACCTTCTTTGCCTTGCTGTTATAGGTAGGCTCAGGAATCACAGTAGGAGGGTGGGATTCTGTGCCCCCTAGGCTCTGGCGTCACAGTGGGAGGGTGGGATTCTGTGCCCCCTAGGCTCAGGAGTTACAGTGGGAGGATAGGATTCTGTGCCCCCTTGGGTCTGGAGTCACAGTGGGAGGGTGGGATTCTGTGCCCCTAGGCTCAGAAGTCACAGTGGGAGGTGTGAGCTCCACAAGCTTTCTCTTGAATACCTTCTTTGCCTTGCTGTTATAGGATAGAATACTTTTAACTAGTCTCAATAACAGAATCATCTGTTCAAACTAAAGTTTCCATCTCAAATATTTACTTATGGAGAACAAATTCAAATTCTTATTACTAAACAAATTCATGTTAGGGATGAGGAAACAATTTATTTTGATTGTTGTGGTTCTAAACACTTTGGCACCCATCTCAAAACCAAAGCCTTTAGCACCCAGGTCAGTAGGACCCCACCTTGCCACTTGCCTCCTTTTTACTGCTTGCCTCATTGTATCATTTATAGTTTTCAGGATCTATCATCCTGAGTATTCTGGGCAAATGAACATAGAATTCCATGCCTTGACAATCTAAAAGTGAAGCATAGGTGCTTTCCAGTGTCACTCTGACTTCAGTGGAGACTCTGGTCATATTCAGTGGAACACATACTACCCAAAGCACCGCACTCATTCTATGGGAAGTAGATGACTATTACCTAGCTTTACTGCATACTTCAAATTCTCCTAAAATACAATAATTTTTTGTACTGAAGCCTGACAAATCTCAACCAAGTTGATTATTTGTTCCTTTTGTGATATATAAAAAAAAACACAACAAGCTCCCAAAACCTACAATCCATATTTTAATTGTTAAAACACTTGAGTTCCAAATATTATTTCAAATGTATTTCTTTCTTTCTTTATTTTTATTTTATGTGTATGAGTGTTACACCTACATGTAAGTAAGTGACCTGTGTTGTGCACTTACAGTGCCCACGGAGAACAGAAGAAGGCATTGCATCCCTGGAATTGGAGTTACAGACAGTTGTTAGCCATCATGACGGTGCTGGGATTCAAACCCAGGTCTTCTGCAAGAACAGGCAGTGCTCTTACTGCTAGCCATCTCTTCAGTCCCTCAAATGTACTTATTATTATTATTTTCTAAATACTATGATATATATACCAGGTGTAATTTGAAAGTCTTGTTAACCAGTGATATGTGAGCAATGCCATTGTAGGTAGAGATGGCAATTCAATACACTTTCAATGCATTGTACAATGAGAAAATTGACACTACAAAAATTTATATAGATGATGAAAGTGCTAATTTAACTGTATGGACCACTTACTGTTAACAGCACTAAAATAGTTTTGTACTACTCAGTGCATTTTTCTTCTTCGGATTAGTGACTGGATCTGATTTTAGTGTTAATTTTATGCATTTTAATGAGATCATTGGGAATGACTTTTCTAACAAGGTTTAATTATCCAAAATAAACTCAAGTTTCTATGAAGCACAGCAATTTCAAATCTGACACATATATGCAAATAACCTTAACCAATTTGACCTCTTCTGGTGCTGTCGTTTTATAGGAAGATCCAAGAATATGAATGAAAGTGAGAAGCGGGACCAAAGGTAAAATTAAGGAAGAGAACACAGGGAAACAATATAACCATGAAGTTAGGGCGGGGAGTGTTTTAGGGGAGATATGGTAAGTGGAAGGGGAAAATGAGGGGTAGATATGACCACACTTTATTGTATACATGTATGAAACTCTCAAGACTAAAGAAAAAAATGTTTAAAAAAAACAAAATCAGAAAGAATAGATGCCACTTGAGATAAAATTAATGAAACAAGGATGGCTGGTGCTTATCATTAACATTTACTCAGGGTTAATGAATGATTGAATATTGAGTATATAGAATGGCACTGTCTAACCCAATCAATTTACAATTGAGACAACAAAGCTACTCACTTGTCTTAAGTCACAATATATGGGTATTGACTGACAATAAAGGCAAGCATTGCAACACATAATAAATTAGTTAAATAAATAGGCTAAATCTACCTGTGAGTAGAACAAAAGTCAATAAAATTAAAAAGGAATTTTCAGACTGGCTATTTAATACCTTAATACGATAAAGAAAATGTCCACTCTATAAAGTTTTGCATTAATCATCATAATGCTAACATGATCTAAGATATAGAGATTGTACTAATTCAAATTAACAAATGGATCAAAACAAATAGCTGGTTTAGAAAATATTCTCGGTGTGATACATGTCATTTAACGTGGTATTGACTGAATAACCATCAGAAAGCTAATTCCAGGCTTGGCTCTTTGACCCCAAATTTATCCTTTTGAAGAAGTGGTTTACCCTTTTTCTACTTTCACTATCTCACTGAAATTAGCAGTTTGCCCTTGAGGACTCCTACATTTGCTGTCTACTCTACTTCCTATCAAACTATTATGGGAATGAGGCTTACGTTCTTTCAGAGTTGGTATGCATTTCCCTTTCCAGAATAAAAGTCAAATTTCAAAACTAAAATATAACACGAAGGATGCCTTTTCTGTTTCTGTAAAGTCATGTTTATAGAAATCAGTAGGCGTATTACTCTACAAGATTCCCTGAGCACTGCACTAATGGGTTCAAGGGTTCTTATTGTTGAGCTCCGAAAATGACAGAAGGCCCACACTGTAGCAGAAACTAGGTTCCTCCTTCAGCTTCCCTTGACCTGCTTTACTCTCATCCCACATTTTCTCCACCTCTCAAGCCACAGAAACTGGAATTCAAATTCACAGCGCAACTCAGAGAAACTAAGATTCTTTATCCCTCAAGACAGTCATAAAAACCTTAAATTATTTCTCTAATTTTCCCTTGCTGATATGCAATAAGGAGCCTCATTCAGGAAGCCCTTGCCTCACACCCAGGAGGATGAAATGCTACAACTGAGAAAAATGAAAAGAATCTGAACACGCTTACTGCCACTCAAGGGAATATTATCTTATAACGTTTTTATTTGATCACATTTCCATGTAGCTGTCTGGCCTTTATAGAACCCAAAACTACATGGTTCACATTGGTTATCAGATATTCAATCTCAAGGTTCCTGTGCCACATCTAACCTCTATCAAACAAATTTGTTACACTTTTATTTTGCATAATTTTCTTTTGTTATTGTGCTGGTCATGACTTTTTATGATGTGTTAGAAAGGCTTCAGCCTCCCCTTTGCCCCCATAGTTATTTAAATAATTTATGTTTCTTGACTAAATGCTAAATTTGTTTGATTGTATTAATTTCATGTAAACATTTTAACTGATAAATTTTTTATTCTTCAAGATGTACAATTTGTCTTATAGTTGTGATGTTTGATGAGTCCTCTACTGAATGAGACAATGATTTTTAACAAATATTTTGGTAAACTAGTAGATTTCAGTTTAAAGTTTTAAGTAACTTTTATCACACCTCACATTTTATATGTTAAAGAGAAGATCTGGCCATTTACATTATGCTCAGAAAAAATATCTTAACAAACTGATAAATTTGTTAAACTGGTATACCATTTTGGATAAAAAAGCTTATGTTGGAAGACTCATAACTGAAGCTCAACAAGACTGGCATATTTTAATAAAGAACTTGAAGATGTAGTAATGGACACTGCTTTCAGGGATATTTTCCAAAGGTTTATGACAATAAAGAACAAGAAATTCAATTGCAATTGTCAACCTTTATGTATATTAAAAGCTTTCCACTTCCATCAGTGATAACCACAGGATTCACATGGCTATTGATCTTGTGATACTTGTACAGGATGGATTAATAACTTCTCCCGTAAATATAAATATTTCAACCTGAGATCATCAAACCTTCAGACTGTTAAACAACTATGAACATCATCAAATCGCATTTACCCACCTTCCCCAGAGGTTCTTTGAGATAGTGCTTGGTGGAATAACAAATGAGCTGATGAACTCTAATTTAACCGTAAGTGTATTAATTACCTTGCATATCCTGATACAATCATGCTGTTTAGGAAATCATATTTTCACTGCCTTTATTCACCCAGAATATTTTATAGCTTTTCTGTGTGTCTTTTAAATCGTGTGTGTGCGCACATGCGTGCATGCTCGTGTGCATGCCTATGTGTGTATTCTGTGTTGTGTGTGCTTTTGTGGGTGCACGTTTTGAGGTCAAAGGTCAACATTGGGTGCTTTCCTGTATTTCTATCCAACTTATTTTTTGAAATAAGTACTCTCATTTAACTTGTAGTTCATCTTTTATGTAGATCGTCTGGCCAGCAACTTTTGGAGATCTGCCTCTCTTCCTCTTAATACTGGGTCTACAGACACATGCTACTGGGCTTGTTTTACATCACTGCCAATAATAAAATCACATGTCCTCATGCTTGCACATCAAACACTTTATCCACTTAGCTACCTCCCTAACCCTTCAATTTAGCTTTGTTACAGAACTATAAAATATCTGGTGGCTGTCTTTAAATAAACATGGCCAGCTCTAACATATTTGTTCTTTCTCCAATCTTACATAAATTTTGCTATCAGAGAACAGATTTCATTTATGTTCACAATGATACAGATAAGTAAATTAATGTTAGGAAAATATTTTTATTTGAGTGTCTACCATATTATACCTGTTAAGGGAGACATCCCGCCCTCTGTGATAACAGAACTTACTGAGATAGATATATTCTCTGTAAAACTGCAGATCCTTATTACCCATTGAACAAATGGGAATTATTATTGATGTACTTTCCAATTCATGTGTATTTTTTCAGGTCAAAAATGCTTATTAGGCTGTGTTTAATGTTCTTTTGTTTATTTATGTGAACACATGCTATCTTCCTTACAAGAAAAATTGTAGTCTTCTGAGAAATGGCTTTTAATAATGACTTATCTCTTGATCTGAAACAAAAATAGCAATAAATAAGGTGAAACTGAACAAAATTTTAGGGTCTATACTTAAAAGAGTTTTCCATCATGCTAGTTGAGAGTTGAAGAAAGCAAATCGACATGTCACGGCGAGGCATTAGCATGATCTGGTACCTATTTCATTTGCACATTTAAACCTTCAGTGCATAAATTTCAGACAGCTCGCTATACCAATAAATAAAACTACCGAGGCAGAGCAGATTTGGTTTTCTGCAGTCAGCCGTTATTTGGGTTGAAATAATACTAAGACTCACTAAAATTCCTAAAACATCCAGTTTGTGCATGAGGAGTTAACACGCCCATTTTATATTTTATATGGTCATTTTCACAATACTTTTTGCATACATATCAAATATGAGTTTTTACATCAGTATGTGAATGCAGCATTTGTTGTCTTTCTATCTAAAATTAAAACAGCCATTGAAATGTTACTCATTGGGCCTGTAGAAACTGAGACTTGCACACCATCCCAGAGAAAATATTTAGTTTGTAAAGGCCTCCTACCCTAAATTCTTACTTTCAATTCTTCTATTTGTTTATTTTTATATTTAATTATTATTTTTATTTATGTGTGCGAGTGTACTTCCTGCACATGTGTAAGTGTACCCACGTTGAGCAATACCTCAGGAGGTCAGAAGAGGGCGTCGGATTCCCCTGGAACTGTAGTTACAGACAACTCAAGCAAAGATTATGGAAATTTTTTAAAAACACAGGAATGGAATATGCAAGAGATGTGGGACACCATGAAAAGACCAAATCTATGGATCATAGGAATAGAGGAAGGAGAAAAACTTCAGGTTAATGGTGTTGACCAGATCTTAAACAGGATTGTAGAAGAGAATTTCCTGAAATTAAAGAAAGACAGCCCCATATAAATACAGGAAGCACATAGAACACCAAATAGCCAGGATCAGAGAGAAACTCACCACAACATATCACAGCAAAAATACTAAATGTACAAAACAAAGAGAGAATGCTGAAAGCAGCAAAAGAAAAACAACAAGTCTCATACAAAGAAAAGCCCATCAGAATTAGAGCTGACTTATCAATGAAAATTACAAAAGCCAGAAGAGCCTGGACCAAGGTATTTCCAGTTCTACATGGCAACAGATGCCAGCTCAGAATACTTTACCCAGCAAAAATGTCTATTATAGTTGAGGGTGAAAGTAAAATCTTCCATGACACGAAAAGCCTGAAAGAATACATGACCATAAAACCAGCCCTTCAAAGAATATTCGAAGCAATGCAGAGGGCGACAAAAGAAAATAAATAAAGTCATAATCAAGGAAACACAAAATTAAACAGAGAACACAAACAGCAATCAAAATGACAGCAACCAATACAAATCTTTCAATAATAACCTTAAATGTCAATGGACTAAATTCTCCAGACAAGACACAGGCTAAGTGAATGGATTAAGAAACAAAATCCATCTCTTTGCTTTCTGCAGGAAACCCATCTTACATTCAAGAAGAGGTACTACCTTAAGGTAAAAGGGCAGAAAAGAATATTCCAAGCAAATGACACTAAGAAACAAGCAGGGGTTGCAATTTTAATATCTGACAAAATAGCCTTCAAAGTAAAACTAATCAGAAGAGAGGAGGAAGGTCACATCTTCTGATCAGAGGAACAGTTAACCAAGATGATATTACAATCCTTAACATATATGCACCAAATTCTGGTGCACCCAAGTTCATAAAAACAACACTACAGGACTTTAAGACTCAGATTAACCCAAACTCAGTAACAGTAGGGGACTTCAATACCCCTCTGTCTGCATTTGACAGGTCAACAGGACAAAGAATAAACAGAGAGATGTCTCAATTAAAAGGTACTATACATCAAATGAACCTAATAAACATCTTCTGAATACTCCACCCAAGCACCAAAGAATACACTTTCTACTCAGCATCCCATGGAACTCTTTCAAAAATTGTTCACATACTGGGCCACAAAACAAACCTCAACAAATACAAAAAAAAAAAAAAATTAAATAAGCCCAGGCAATCTATTGGACCACAATGCAATAAAGCTCAAATTCAACACTGGGCAAAGCCCTAGTCACTATACAAACTCCTGGCAATTGAACAACACACTGCTGAACAATGAGTGGGTCAAAGGAGAAATTAAGAAAGAAAGAAAAGAATTCCTGGAATTCAACAAAAAGGACAATACAATACAACATGACCTCTGCTACACTTTAAAAGCAGTCCTAAGAGGGAAGTTTATAGCTCTAAGTATCTATATTAAAAAATTACAAAGAGTCCAAATAAATGAACTAACATTGCAACTCAAGACCCTGGAAAGGTAAGAACAAATGAAACCCAAACCCAGAATAAGAGAAGAAATAACAAAAATCAGAGCAAAAATTAATGAAATAGAAACAAAGAAAACAATACAAAGATCAATGAATCTAAGAGCTGGTTCTTTGAAAAGCTAAACGAGATAGACAGACTCTTAGCCCAGTTAACCAAAAGAAAGAATGAGCAAATCCAAATCAACAAAATCAGAGATGAAAGGAGAAACATCACAACAGACTGGAAAGACCACAACAGATACCCCAAAAATCCAGACCATTATAAGGGAATATTTTTAAAACCTATATGCTCCCAAAATAGAAATCTAAAAGAAATGAATGGATATCTAAAATTATGGGAACCACCAAAGTTAAACCAAGAAGAGATCAACAGTTTAAATACATCCATAACATATAAGGAAACTGTAATAGTAATAAAAGCCTCCCAACTTAAAAAAGCCCAGGCCCATATGGATTTACAGCAGAATTCTACCAGACATTTAAAGAAGACCTCCAATAAATATTATTTAAATTATTCAAAAAATAGAAACAGAGGAAGAACTCCCAAATTCCTTCTATGAAGCCAGCATCACTCTAATACTCAAACCGGGTAAAGATATAACCAAAAAAGAAAACAAGACCCATATCCTTAATGAACAAAGATGCAAAAATTCTAAACAAAATACTCGCAAACTGCATAGAGACACATCAAAAAGATCATTCACTATGATCAATTAGGCTTTATCCCAGAGATGCAGGGATGGTTCAGTATATGCAAATCAATAAATGTCATTAATCATATAAATGGATTCAAAGACAAAAACCACATTGTCATCTCAACAGATGCAGAAAAGCCTTTTGACAAAATTCAGCATGCATTTATGTTCAAAGTCCTAGAGGGAATTGGACTGGAGGGAACATACCTCACTATTATTAAAGTCATCTACAACAAACCCACAGCCAGCATCAATCTAAATGGAGAACAACTGGAAACATTCCCATGAAAACCAGGCACCAGACAATGAGGTCCACTATCTCTACTCCTTTTCAATATAGCGCTTTAAACTCTTGCTAGAGCAATAAGAAAGGAGAAGGAAAAGAAGAGGTCAAACACTCACTTTTTGCAGATGAATGATACTATACCTAAGAGATCCCAAAAGTTCCACCAGAAAACTCCTGGAACTGATCAACACTTTCAGTATAGTGGCAAGTTATAAAATCAATCTAAAAAAATCAGAAGTCTTTCTATATACCAATAACAAGCAATTG
>NW_008339519.1:1370919-1410964 GCF_000622305.1 Nannospalax galili
ACAATGAAAAATTTTAATTATTAAAGAAAGAGATTGAGGAAGACACCAGGAGATGGAAGGGCCTCCCATACTCATGGATTGGAAGAACTAATATTGTGAAAATTACCATCCTACCAAAAGCAACATGTAGATTCAATGCAATCCCAATCAAAATCCCCACGAAAAACTTCACAGAATTAGAAAAATCCATCCTTACACTCATATGGAAGCACAAAGGACCCATGATAGCCAAAGCAACTCTGAGCACAAAGGGCAACGCTGGGGGGATTACTATACCAGATCTCAAAGAATACTACAGAGCTATAGTCATAAAAACAGCATGGTACTTGCACAAAAACAGACACATAGGTCAATGGAACACAATTTAAGGAAAAAACTTGAGTATACACAATTTCAGCCACCTGATATTTCACAAAGGTGCTAAGAACACACAATGGAGGAAACACAGCATCTTCAACAAATGGTGCTGGGAAAACTGGATCTCCACCTGAAGAAGAATGAAACTAGATCCTTATCTTTCACATTGCACAAAAGTCAACTCCAAATGGATCAAAGACCTAAATGTGAAACTGGAAACCCTGAAACTATTAGAAGTAAATATTGATAACAAGATACAGGTGTAGGAAAGGATTTTCTAAATTAGACAGCAGTTGCTCAGGAATTAAGGTCAGCAATCAACAAGTGGGATCTCATTAAACTATAAAGATTCTGTACAGCAAAAGAAACAATCAAAAAATGCAGAGAAACCCCACAGAATAGGAAAAAATCTTCACCAGTGACACATCCAACAGGGTTTAACATCGAGAATATATAAAGAACGCAAAAAACAAAGAATCGAGAAACCAAATGACCCAAATAAAAGAAGTGCTAAAGATATAAACAGAGATTTCTCAAAAGAAGAAATAAAGATGACTAAGAAGCATCTCAAAAACTGTTCAGCAACATTAGTAATTAAGGAAATGCAAATTAAAACCACCCTAAGGTATCACCTTACCCCAATCATAATGGCTAGGATCAGAGAACAAATGATACCAAACGCTGGCAAGTATGTGGAGAAAGGGGAATGAACATTCACTACTGGTGGGATTGCAAACTCATACAACCTCTATGGAAAACAGTGTGGAGAACTCTTAAAAAACTGAAATGAACCTACAATATGACCTGGTTATACCACCCCATGGCATATACCCAAAAGACTCATCCTATTGTAGAAATACTTGTACAAACATGTTTGTTTCTGTCCTTTTCACAATAGCTGAGAGATGGAAGTAAACTAATTGCCCCTCAACTGACAAGTGGTTAAGAAAAATGTGGCTTATTTACAGAAGTAAAGAAAGATTAAATATTCAGAAGTAAAGAAAGATGAAATAATGAAATCTGCAGGTAAATGGATGGATTGAGAAACTGTTATACTAAGTGAAGTAACACAAATTCAGAAAAACAAACGATGTATGTTCTCCCTCATATGTGGATCCTAGCACCAAATCCTTTTAAATTCCAAATTCTTTTAATAAGATGATGATATACAGCATTCCCTTCTGCATGAAATACCTACCATCATCACGACTTCAGCTCTTGTTCACTAAATATCATCACAAACGGGCTTGTTGACAGTGTGCTCATTCATTAAAGAAGAGCCAAGAAGGGTCATTGGACCCTCACCAGAATGTCCACCCACTCTTCCCATGCAACTGTATGTAATTTGACCCTAATCGCACATGGACTCCTGGATTTGAGGAGGGCTAAAGTATATAATCTTGAGAAGGCTAGGAAGAGAAGGCATGACCCATGCTAGATAAAGGTGTTTTTTGTGTGGACACACCTTCAGGTCATACATACACCTCAGCAACCCCTCAGTTATCTCTGTAAGTAAGCTCAATAAATTCATTGGTTCCCCAGTAAAAATTTAATCAAACATTGGCTCAACACTAGAACCTTGAAAGGGCATAGGCATTGCTTAGCATCCCCAGGAAAAGAAGTCCCACAACAGATGAAAATTTTATTTGTTGATGGTATTATGTCTCATAATTATTTTTTAAAAAAAGAAAATGAGAATGTAAAAGGTGTTAAAAGGATGTGGGAATGGAGATATTTTCCAAAATAGAAAAAATGAGAAAGTCTAAGCAAGTGATGAAAGTCTGTTTAGGTTTGTTATGATCTATAAAGGATGAGACAAAAATAATAGACACATAATCTTAAAATGCCAATGGTCATACTTCAGTCAACTTGTTTAAGGAACAAAATATATATCTAGTCAAGGTTTATCTGAGAATATTTGTTTTTTCACCCAAGCCTTTTCTACACAGCACATGATAATTAAATGTACCAGACTGGTGGAACTAACCTTACTGGATGGATCTATAAAGGATGAGACAAAAATAATAGACACATAATCTTAAAATGCCAATGGTCATACTTCAGTCAACTTGTTTAAGGAACAAAATATATATCTAGTCAAGGTTTATCTGAGAATATTTGTTTTTTCACCCAAGCCTTTTCTACACAGCACATGATAATTAAATGTACCAGACTGGTGGAACTAACCTTACTGGATGTTTAACAGCCCTGTTTAACAGCCATAGTGTAAGGCCTATACTAATGTGGTCAGAGGGACTTAAAGGACAGTTTTTGTCCCTCTACTAATGTGGTCAGACGGACTTAAAGGACAGTTTTTGTCTCTTTCCCTCCAAGGTCGACTAAGTTCCAGGGGACTATGGAACATCTCTCCAAATGAAAAGGCTGACTAAGTTCCAGGGGACTATGGAACATCTCTCAGAATGTCCTGTAACTGTGGTGAGTCACCTGTCCTCTTGTTCAGGGAGGCCATGGAGACCCCACGAGATGGACTTGAACCACTGTCCAGTCTACAAAGAGGAGGGTCAACTCAGAGGAAACATCTCATTCATGCTTCCAAGTGAAGCCAGCCATGGTCGAGAAGGACCTTTGACTTATCTTCACACAGATGGATCTTGTAAAAGAAAGGAGCCAGGCGCTCCTCCCAAGCCCATCCCGATTCTCTATTGGCAATTTGGGTAACCACTTCAGAGGATATGAGAAGAATAAGAGTTAGGAATTGTCTAGGCAGTTAGGGTAAAAAGACCCCAAAGAAAAGTAACTGGTTTCTTGGCTAAAAGTCAAAATGTCCTTGGGCCTCTTAGCATCATACTCCATTCCAAAGGAGAAACATGTCGAAAGTATTTGGGAGCTTTTATCGAATCCTTAAAATACTTTAGGGTTCCCTCTTCAGAAGGGGAAATGTTAGAGTAGCCAAAAGCCCCATAAAATAGGCAAATAAAATAGAAGAAAGACTACATGAAATTATCAGAAAAAAAGTGATGGGAGATATAGGAGGAGATGGATGGGAGGGAGTGGGCATGGACTTGATCAAAACAACTTACATGCATGTATGAATTCCTAAATAATTTATTTTTTAAAAAGACTAAAAGATTCCAGCCCTCAAACTACGTAAAATTATTTTAAAATGCTGTTCTCCCACAAGTCTTTGTGAATTTTTATCATCAACAATAAAACATTATTCTGGAGTTGTAACCTTGTAGTTGTAACAAAGAGAAAGGGTGGAGTTAAATGTACAGCAGAAGGCCCAATATTAAAAAAGAATCTAGTGAATAAAAGGAAAATAAGGAGCAGGATGGAAGGATAAAAGAAGGGAAGGAGGAAAAAGGAAATAAGGGGAGGGAAGGAGAAATGAAGGAACAAAGGGATGGAGAGATGGAAGAAGAGACAGAAGAGGGGAGAGAGGGAAAGCCAAGAGCCGAAAGCACTAACATTATACAGAGAATAGGCTCATAAGTAATGACAGGGGTAGGGTACGATTGAGGTAGCAAATATGTATTTTTACAAATGAAATGAAGACCAAAAGTAAGTGCTTAACAGCAAGAAAATTTCTAAAACACAGATGATAAGAAAGGCTACAAAGTGAAGAATCGAGATACTCACCCTTGCAGGTGATATATTATGTATTATATATTTTTTAGATAGTTGTTACTTGGGAACGTAACAGTTAACAATATATTTTATAGGTTTAATTTTGACCAGATAACACCATAGAAAAGAGACAGGAAATTTAATATGAAATATAAATTTAACAAAAAAGGCTAGAGCCAGAATTTCTTAGTTTGAAAGTAAAACAGTCTGATCAGTGAGGGAAAATTAGTAGGCAAGTTTGTTGAAATATATACCCAATGTCTTGGAAGGTTTAAATTATTGTAAAGAGCAAGCAAAGGGATGTCTGAGATTCAAAGAATTTGGGTTCTGGAAGGTGTTTTCGGTATATTTCTCTCAGTCATCCTGTAAATACTCAATTCTCCAAGTCTATCAAGTGAGCATCCAGCCAGTGCCTGGCAATCCAGCTGCTCCTGAGGGAGGCTGATCTGAGAAATGCCACAGTCACAAGAGAACTGCAGAGTGAGTTGCAGATTCTCTCCTGCATGAGATAATGTGAAATATCACACAAACTGTGAAAGAAATGGGCAACAAATTAATACAGCAAGACACAACACCCATAATTGGTGAGTTATACTTTGAAATTAAATGTTTCATATACATTTTAGTATACAATCTGAAGAAACATTTTGTGAATAAATAAATCAATTAACTTAGTGTTTTTCAAAACAGAAAAAAATGAGATAATGAAAGGAGAGGCCAAATTTATATCATGAATCATCATTGTCAAAGCTATATTTAGGGAAATCTGTCATTAGAATGGTACTGCTTTAAAAAATGTAGATAAAATTTATACCAAACATATATCTATGATATAAATTATGCTGGAATCCAGTAACAGTTTCATGGGTCATATGGTTCTTTTGTTTGTTTATTTTACCATTTTCAAATCTAAACTAAAGACGCCCCATAGAATTTATTTGATTCCCAAAGAGAATTTCAGAAATATATTTATTGATACTCTTTCTCTATGAGTTTCTTCATACATGTCACCTAAGGACTGATATTCTGACATTCTTTATCCCCCAACTAATTTCTTCTTTTCCTCCAAAACCCTTCATATAGGCGCCCTGTATTCTCCAAGAAGTAGCAGAATCTTCCTAGGAATGCTGCATGTGTTACAGCAACCTGTGCCTGGCAAGACAGTAGACACAGCTGCCTTGTAGATTAATTAAATGTAAAATACTTTAAGTAGAATAGGATACGTATTCATAGGCTTCAACAACTGAGATTACTTTTCTATTGATGACAAAGCCCTTCCACAACTACAAACACCACATTGCTGCTCACCGGTGCAACAAAACTGACCATGTGCTGTGTTAGTCCAGAGTAACTTAAGATCTGTTTCTCTACCAAAGACAGATTCACTGCATCTTGGTCTTTTGCACTTAAAGCATTAGGTTACACTATCTGCTGACTTTATAGACAAGAAGCCTCTTTTTTGAGTTTTTTTTTTATCATTTTATACTTAAAATTAAATATTATTTACAGGTCTGCTTTTTCTAAATGTGTGATCTTTTCACCTATTTCTGAATATAGAAATAACCCATAAAAGAATCCATATATAAATAGAGCCATGACAGGTAAATTGTGAAAATAGTGAACAACAGATACCTTTGCACAACTTCAGTGTAGCAGTTTATAACCGTGCCTATAATTTATCTTACTTCTCAGTGTCAGGTTGAAAATGTTTCCTTCTTAGAAATAGTACCCATGACAGGAAACAAGTTTTGAAAAGTATTGGTTCTTTTTCTGCTGAACCATAAGATTTATAAATCATAATGGAAATATTACAAATGGAAAGAGATCAAGATGGGAAGTAAGGCAGGTCAATTACTGCTCAAAACTTCTGATGGAGATAAATAAAAAACTTTTAAATGAAGTTTTAAAATCCATATTTGGAAGATGACTGAAGTCATTTTGATTATTCCCTAGATCCAAAACTTTATTACTCCTCAGTGATGTGTGATTTTAGTTATCAGGGTCACAATGGAGCAGATCAAAGAAAATATTCAATCCAAAGAACTGAAAATCTATAACATAGGATTAAAATTTGAAAGAATATTTGTGCAAATATAAGCTCAGTGCTTTGTTCCACCAATTCCCTCCTCACACTGACTGACAAGTGATGAGAGAATAAACCCATTTTACACAGATGATTGACTTGAATAAGACTGCATGATTGAAGGTATTTCTGAAATGAGAGTACCAGATTCTTAGATTCTGATTTTAGAACCTCTAAACATCTTAAGATTTTTCCTGAGGTAATTATTTTGTTACAAGAAACTGGTGATTTCTAGTCAAATGTCCAGTTTTCTTTCATGTAACAACGGAGAGAAAAATCACATCTTAAAAATGACTAACTAGGGACTAGAGAGGTGGCTCGGCAGTTAAGAGCACTTGTTACTCTTGTAGAGGACCTAGGTTTGGTTCCTAGCATGCACATGGCAGCTAACAATCGGCCATAACTCCAGTTCCATGGGATCTGACTCCCTCTTCTGAACTCTATGGGCATTGCATGAAATAAGTGCACATACATGCATGCAGGCAATACACTCATATGCATAAAATAAAATAAATAAATAATAAAAAATGACTAACTAATAAACCTATTCCACAGGTATGTAGGTACTTTTCAGACACTTGCTGGGTCTCCTAACTGTTGCAGACTTTCCAGGAGAGGCATTGAAATTTTAGAAGGATAAACATGGCTATTTAAATGAGGTGTGGTCTATACATACCCTATTGTTACAGTCCCATTATTTTCTGTGTACATTGATCCTTAGTAATAGTAAGCATGTTCACTTGTTTTCTTTTCTTTTCCTACCTTCTTTCCATTTTTTCCTTCCTTCCTTCTTTCCTTCCTTCCTTTCTTCCTCCCTTCCTCCCTCCCTCCCTCTCTCTCCCTCCTGCCTTCCTTCCTCCCTTCCTCTTTCCTTCCTCCCTTCTTCCCTCCCTCCTTCCCTTCCTCCTTCCCTTCCTCCCTCCCTTCCTCTCTCTCTTCCTCCCTCCCTCCCTTCTTCCCTCCCTCCCTCCTGCCTTTTTTCTCTTCCTTTTTTTGTGACAGGGTCTCACACTGTACTCCAGACTGGCTGAAAACTCACTATGTCACCCAGGTCCACCTCAAATTCATGGCAAAGCTCCCCTCCCCTCCACTCTTCCTTGCTGCCTTTCTTCCCTTCGTCCTTTTGTGATAATGTATTGTTTTCCTCAATGCTGATAACTAAAACCCAGGGCCTGGGTTTCCTAGGGAAGAGGTCTACCACTGAGCTAAATCTCCAATCCCAGTAATATAAAATAAGAATATATTTTAATTCACCTGTAGTTAGCAAACAAAGTATAAGTAGAATACCTAATTTGGCTATGTAAAGGTAGAAGCTTACATTTTTGTCAAACATATAAAATTCCCCTAACAATCTACCAGAATGTCTAAACTGACATAGACTGAAAGAATTCCAATGTCTTAAATTTTCTGATTTTCATCAGGCATTATTGGTTACATGAAGAAAAACTATATTTCCGAAGAGAAAACTTGACATATAGCAAGTGTGTACTCTGACCTGAATGTAACTGTCAGGACCTGGTAGATGAGAAGAACATGCTGGATCTACTCAGGAGCTAGAAATGTTTTTGCGACTCTACCAATTTCAGCCACCATAGAGTCGGCTAAGGGAAGAGAAATAATAAAACACTAGGGACAAGGGAAGTGATGTGGTCTGGCATCCCCTGGTCATGGCAGAGCTGGAGGGGCTTTTTGGAGTAAGTTGTCATAAAAGTGTAAATTAGTCAACAGAGACCCATGCTGGGGACTATAGAGCTTTAGGGTAATTATGGAACAGTAAATATTGGGAATATTATTTGGTCATCTACTAACCATGACAGCACCAAAAATGGAAAAAGGCACACTTAGACTCTGCAGGATATGATGTCATTTGTTGCAACACCAAGTTATCTTGGCACATATTACATGGTCTCTAAGACATGTAGAAATATGTATGAGTCTTCACTCCCTTGGTAAGATAAAAATCACCAAGAATAGTAGCTTTGACATAAATTTACAGTCCTGGGCATGTTGGAGCATAACATTCAAGAGGGTGATGGAGTAGGTGAAATTGTATTGCACAATAGTCTGGATGGGTGTGAATTTAGTTTTTATAATAGGGATAAAGGAACAAGCTGTTGAAATCCAGTCAATAAAATTGAATCCTAGCCAATTCTGTTCATTGGCAGGTAGCATGCACATTCTGTATTTTAAGTTGTAAAGACAGAATATTAATTTTTTAATATTTCTTATATCAATATAGTATAAGGGCACAGAAATTCAAAAGTTTTTTAAAGCACGTTTGTAATATCATTAAAGGCATACCTCTAAAATGGTTCTTAGCCAACATTACTGAAATGAGAACATACATAAAATTAAGTTAGGAATTCACCTTCCTGTATTTAGGTATATCTTCCATAACGTGGGTGAAGTTTATAGACATAACCAGATGAATTATATGTTTTATGTGTTAACATATCAATAAACTGTTAATCTGGGACACCCCAAAGGAACTAGGGTCCCTGAACCAAATATATAAAGAAGTCAAAGAAACATGCATTTAAGTATGCAAATGACACAGTAAACTAGTAAACTATTTATAGAATATTCACTATATAATTTAAATTACAAAACTCAGGGACAAATGAATACATGAAATATCTTTAAAATCCATTTAAACCATGAAACAAAGATCACTTTATTAATGGAGGATATTAATAGTCTCAATAATTCAATTTTGGACAACTGTTTTCTCTAAAGGGAAAGCACCTTGTTTTACAGTGGTAGCAGAAGATATGCTGCCAGTAGATAATAGTGCTTTCTTCCTCAAAGAAAAATGCAGAAAGCAAAATAAAAAAGTCAGGGTTAACCATGATGAACTAAAATTAAAATCTCCTAAATTGTGACTTAAATACTAAAGCAGGCACCAAAACATTATCAGTCCCTTGGAAGCCCCTAAAGCTCCTGTGGCTAAAGGTGAGATGCAGCTACCTGAAAAACACTTATGTACTGACCCACCATGTGAGAGCTGGATCCCAGACTTTTATGGTTCACACACATCATCCTTGAAAAGTCTAAGAGTTTAAGACCTGCAGTCATTATAGGAAACAAAGAAATAACAGAGGCTTCTGCCACAGCCCTTGAATGCCTTCCTGAACTTGAAGGTAAGCCCCTAGTGCTGAAGACAGGACACACTTCAAACACAAGACATGGAGCAATCAGAGTTGGAACTGACCTAGAAGCCTCCTCTCTGATGACTACTCTCATGGTATCAGAGGAAACTACACAGGCTACAAAGGAAGGAAAACAATCAATGGTCCTACCCAGTTATAAACCTAAAAAACAATGATTGGCCCAGCGAACTATTGCTATTGGCATGGTAGTGAAACTTTTCTCTTGGTGGTAAGCAAGAGCTGTTTAATTGAAATTAAGGCCCAGTCAATGGGAGGGACCTCATATATAGTACTCTAAACATAGCCAAATACACATGGTTGGAGTGGTCATAAATCCTAGACATAAACCTACTTTTGCCAAATCCCTAGTCCAACGTGTTTTTTTTTTCTTTACTCTAAATATGCATTATCATATTTACCATAAACGAACCTTGCACACTTCGTCAAATAAGTTTCTTTTAAAGTAGATAGAGACTATTACAGAGTTCCTGAACTGGTTATCACACAAAATAAGTATCTGTGAGAAGCTTAACTGTAAGTGGAACATCTTCATTGCAACCTCGATACATAGGATAAATGCATCTCTCAATTCTCGCTAGAGAAGTTTCCTCATGTAGCACATATTGATTAACACAGAACACAACTGGTCAATGTGCTGAGAACCACAGGCCCTGAATGCAACACCCATTTCAAATCTCTGCATTACAAGGCTCTTGGATCATTGTGGAAGCGGAGGCAGAAAGACTGTAAGAGCCAGAGGGGGTTGATGGCCAAAGGGAGACAGAGACTTCCAGACAGATGGGCAGTTACTCATATGAACTCATAGCAATAGTGACAGTATACATAATTCCTATGGGAGGTCAAACAAGATAAATCCCAGCATAGATATCAGAAGTGTGTAAGAATTCTCAAACTAACCTAAGGGTCTTTTGGCAATTGATGACTGCTGGGAGGAGGAGAGACAGTGTCTTATAGACATGGGACTCTTGGTGGATACAGTGGATGCAACTATATTGAATGACATTTGAGGACACAAATCAGACTCTATAGGCTTGGGACTGTAGGGCATGTGCAGATAGAAGAGAGGATCAAAGGACCATCAAACTATATTGTATGTAAATCACAAAAATTCAATGAAAAATAAAATTAAAAATAATTTCCATGAGTTACTCTTCTGAAGATAATTTATATAAATGCTTCCAAAATATTTAGTGCTATCATATATTAATAATCATGAAATTATTATCATGTCTGTGTCAAAATCAATGTTCAGTAAAATTTGTGTACTAATTGAAAGAAAGAAACTGGATTACTGTCTTTGTGTTAGTTTGGCTAGTCTATAACAAAGCATTTGATGAAACACTTTGTGCCTTCTAAGAGAATACTCCTTTCTTTGTCCATTGTGTGAAACCCATTAGTTAATCATGTGATATGACTAGATTCCCAAAAAGGTCTAAGATCTTATTTAGTGAATTCACTTAAATATTTTGATTTATATGATATTATTAGCTCTTGTAGCTATATAAAAGTCAAAGTTAGACCTCAGGCCATAGTTCACTGGATCAAACTACTTGCTCTACAAGCACGATGACCTGAATACAAATACTCAGCACCCACATAAAAAGCTGGACATGATGTTACATGTGTACATCCCAGCATTGGGGGTTGGGAGACAGGTGGATCCTGAGAGCATACTGGCCAGACAATCTAGCTAAAGTTGTGAGCTTCCTGTTCCATGAGAGACTGTAACTCAAGCCAACAAAGCTTAGAACAGTAGAGCAAGATGCTGGATGTCCTCCTTTAGCCTCTAATTGCCCACACATACTCAGGGGCATACAAAAGCACACTCATTCATGTACCATATACATGTACCACACACACACAGAGAGAGAGAGAGAGAGAGAGAGAGAGAGAAGAGAGAGAGAGACCATACATACACCAATTTTTTAAAATTAAAATTATTTAATTGCTTTATAATTTATTCACACATCATATTTAAAATTTGGGTCACAGTGATTTTGACTTGATCCTATGAATGCAGTGTGCTCATGTTATTTTGTCTTTGTAGAAATCTGTCATTATTTTGAATAGCTTTTTCCAACTTTTAGGTTGTCTGATTTCAATTAAACTTAAACTTGAATAATTTCTCCACACTTTAGAAATTCTTGCATTTTCAAGGCATTATCTAATTTTGTAAGCATTTATGGAAACCAAATTATGCTATCAGTGATTTCCTTGGCCATTTATTTTTAAAAAAAGATACAAAGAAAGTTAAAATGAAGAAAACATAATTGCTTATATAAAATGCCTTAAACCATTATCAGATGAAAAAAGGCATGAAAGACATTTTAGAAAAGGTAAGTGGATTTCTTATTCCAATAAGTTCATTTATAACATCATTCTTTACGTTATCAATCTCAAATACAGAATTCTCAGTTGTGTATATACTTTTTCTCAGAATGATCAACATTAAAAATTGTTGCTATGCACTGATAGGCTAGGAGGGGTAAAAGGTGACAGGCAGCTAACCCACGAATAAATCTGTTTTGAAGGTGATCAGTATGAAAGAGAAATCAATTTTGAAAAACATACAATATTACCTTAAAAACTGCCAAGAATTCCTTTTTAATTAATTACTTATTTTTTATGTGTATGAGTATTTTGCCTACATGTATATAAGAGCACACATATTGTGCAATACCAGATAGGCCAGAAGAGGGCGTCCTATCCCCTGGAGCTGGAGTTAAAGAGGTTGTTAGCCATCATGTGGTTGCTTTGAACCAAACCCAGGTCCTCTACAAGAGCAGCCGTTGCTTTTAACTGCTGAGCTGTTTCTCCAGCCCTAAATTTTCATGTTCTGTTTAAATTTTAAAATGTTTTGCTCTTTTGAGTATAAGCAGGGGTTCCATACCTGAAAATATGAAAGGTAAAACAATGATAGGCTTATCATAAAGGAGTGGTAGTAGTGATTGAAGGGGACAGGTGTAACCAGACTGACAAATTGACAAATGATTCTAGTGCAATGAAGCTGAGTTCAAAATGGGAAATGCGCTTTGGTAGTAAAATTTCTGAAAATATTTCTAATTTTATTTTGTATTTAATTTTAGATAATCCTTAATTCTAGTACGGTCTGGGAATGACTGTTAGTATCAGATATATAAAGCAAATGCTCTGTCTTAATTATGGAAATTTATTCACTTTCTTCCTCCATGCACTGGCAGTAGTGGATACAGCACACAATAGAAATGATACCAGCTTTTCCTTGAGGGGAATTGTAGTGGGTACATTAGAGGTGACAGACAGTGAGTGTGATACTCATTGCAATCACTGAGAGCATTTTTTCCATGTGGACACATATGAGCTATCATAAAATCAGGTGCAACCAGTATGCGCCACAGACTCACCAGTGTGGAACTGAGTTTCTCATAGTTTGCTAAGTTGTCATTAACTGTACTACACACCCCTCAAAGTGGCCACTCAGTTTTGCATGACAGTCAAGAATTTTCCTACAATGGACTAATAATGATAAAACAATGACAATGGTAAGAAAACACAGATACTGTAAAAACGACAATTGTATTAGATGATGAGAAAACAATGACACCATTATATAACTTTAGATACCAAGTCCTCTGATAATGTAACTTAAGATGCAAATATAAGCTCTAAAACCCATCAGAAAACACTGATCTTCCAAAACAATGGCAAACAATTAAAAAAAGATATACCTAACTCCAGATTTCAAAGTATTTCAAAATAAAGTAATTCAGAATACAGCAGTTTCCCTTCTCAAAGTCCATCTTGCATATACATACCATTTTTTTTAATGTATGACAGCCTCATAAAAATCAATCCTAGACAAAATGATTTTAAATTCAGGAAAACATTTCATTTCCAAAGTTTCTGAAAGAGAAGTGGTACTTTCAAAAGAAAAAAATGTCGAAAATTGATTTTATTTTGTTTGAGTAAATGACAGGTCTAATCAAGCAGAGGTCTAACTGTAGGGCATAGATAACATACTCTTGAGCATGGAGTTCCCAGATGAGTCAGAGTTTCCATAACTACTGACAAGATGTCTGCAAATGCAGCACACAACGACCTGGAAAAATGACAACTATTTCATTGAGGAGACAGTTGGGCAATCAAAATGCATCCTGCAGCTGAGCTATTCTCAAAGCCTCTGAAAGGTCAACTGCACAGCATTCTACAATAGAAAAACTTGTTTCAGGCTTCATAGTATGAAGACTACTACACAGAGGTGGTTTTGTAATAATCATTACTTTCATAGACTTCCTTCATTTAGTGTCAATTGGTCTAGTCTTGCTAATCTATTGCAAAGAGGAGAGCAAATTAGGAATCAGATGTGACCTTACCTATTGTCTCCTCTAGAATCGGAGACAACAGCAAATACAATCAGGTAAAAAGGACATTGAGGAGAGATCAATGGAGAGCTAGAAAACTCTGATGAGTGAAGGAGACTAACAGGGAACATTACAACAAAAAAAATTAAAAAGAATTTTAGAAAATAGATGGTTTGTCAAAATTTCTATTGTCATCATATTGACAAAAATGTAGAAAACTTGAAAAAATTCAAGTAAAAACAATTACAAAGATGATTTAATAGGTATGATTTAGGAAACTACTGATACTAGATAGTTTCATATTTGATTCTAAGAAACATATTACTAATTGTATTTGAAAACTCCAGACCACAGAGAGAAATCATCATAATTTTTTTTTGGAAATATGCGCAATTACAAACCATACAGTAAAAAGCAATAGCTCAATCTCAATTCTGAAAAAAGTTACCAAAATGTAAACAAAATATTAAAAGTGGAAGATAACAATTTAAGAAAACATTTTATAAATGGATATAGACTAGTAAAGGAAGGATGAGTCAGTATCAGAACACATTTTATACAACTGAATATGATAGCAATATTTACACTAGAGAATAAATACTGGAAAATATGTGAACAAATAAATTGGTAGAATTGTAACATTTGTTAGAGGCAAAAGGATCAGCCTCAGCTACACAGCAACATTCAGCCAAGCCTAGACCAAATGAAAACCGCTTCAAATAAAACAAACAATTCAACGAATAAATTTTATCACTAATGCCTACTTATATCAAATAAAATCATTTTGGTGCTACATAAAAAATGAAATAGTAAAATATAGTCCTGGTACACTAAAGGTTGACTATAAGAGAATCAAACAATAAATATCCCAGAAGAAAATTTAGAGGAGTCTAATAGAATACAGACTACATTCTTCTTTAACAAACAAAAAAGTCCAGAAATTATAGATTTAGGAGTAGATGAAAATTATGTTGGCCAGACTGGACAAAACAAAATATAAAATATGAGAGATATTTGGAGAAACTTTTATAGGATGGATTCTATGATATCGAAAGTGTAATTATCTATAAATACAAACTAACAAGGAAAAAGTATGAAAATGTGACAAAGCTTTCTATATTTCATAAATAGTTAAATTGATTTAAAACCTGCCTGACGATATGAAATAAAACATTCAGGTTATAAACAAAAAATTATAAGTCTTACATTAAAAAATGAAATACATATGTAGATTGACAAATATGGAAATGCATGTTAATGTGATAATTCAATGACATGTAATTATTATGGCTTTGAATACGCTTTGGTTTCATTTTGATGCCTTTCTTTAACTATTTTCTTTACCAAAACTCCCTTAGCATTTTTTTCTTTGTTAGGTACTTGCATTTTATTAGATAATTATTCATATATAAAAGTGTAATAATTTCAGAGATCTTACTATATGTAAGCCCAGTTATTGCTACCAGTATGTGCCTGTATGTGAGGAACATCCAACAGAACATGAGAAATCTACCAGTAGTCACATCTTCCAAAATGAATATTTCTCCCTTCTTGAGCAACTGTCCACTGCTAATAGCTCTTCATTAGGTGTTGGAACCTTGCTTTATAAAAATTAATGTTTATACTCAAAGGGCTTGGCTGCTCTCAACATTGGTCAGAGAAGTTTTTTCATTTTTCTTCTGTTTTTGCAATAGAGAGATGCACACACAGTCAAAGTGCCAAGAATAAGAGACTGGGTGCTCAGTCCTAACTAAGAAGAGGAGGCAGAAATAATTTAAAAGCCATAGGATGGGGAGAAGTCCTATAAAATACTGTCTTCTGAACATGACAGGTCACAAACTCACAGTACCTGTGGTTTACCTACACAAGAATTGTCCAAAATCAAGCCAGTCAAAATAATGACATAGATAAGGTAAAGAATATTGTTTTGGTATTGCATGTAAAATTAAATAGTAAAATTCATTCCAGATGAAGTAGGTAGTCTCTAAGGAAATTATACAATAAATATGTGAGGATACATAAATATCAAATTATAATGATATATGATATCACTCTGTCATCCCCTGAGGATAACAGCATATGATGGTGGTGGTGATGATGATTAGTATATACTGTCAATGTGTTACCTGCATTACTATCAAAACTTAGACTTTGATCTTTTCAATACTGAACTCACAGTACCTAGAAGATAATCTTCCCCATTGCTAGTGCAAAATAAATACATATATAGTAAATAGTGAAATAACACATATGTGTGTACATGTATGTATAGTGCTGAGTACTGGACTGAACCTCTTCCTTAGTACATGCAACCACTAAGCTATACCTCAGACAATGAACTGTTATTTTTATCAGAACATAAAAGTGTAAAGCTTTGATGTTTGTTTTGAAAAGTCTGGCAAGTCAAAAATTCAGTCCTAAGGTGACTCTGTTCCCCACATATCTTTGTTTCACTTCTGTGGCTTCAGTTACTTGTAACCATAGAAATCCAAAAGTATTAAAAGGAAAATTCCAAACATAAACCATTCATATGTTTTAAATTATGTGTCATTCTGTAGAATGATTAAATGGCATGCCATCCTACTCTAGCTTTCCTGGAATATGAATCATCCCTTTGTCCAGCAGTATAACTGTTAGTCATTTAGTAACTACCTGGAATATCAGATCAAATGACTCTGGATGGTAGTGCTTCTTTCCAAGTAACCCCTATTCTCCTAAAATAAGTGGAGTCATGCTAGCAATTTAGCTATGACAAAGAGAAGCAGCAAGCGCTTTCCTCTAAGTGAAAATGTGCTCTTTCTCAATAAGGAAAAATTGCATGGTAAGGTCACTAGGGGTTTATCTCTATCTGTGGTTTTAAGGATATATTGGTGTCTTTGGAAGTATCCTCCCCCTGGACAAATGGAGTCTAAATTACCACAAATCAGTAACCAAAACACAATTGATCTGACCCAAGGAAAAGCAACCCATTGTATAAGAAAAGCATGACCAATCTCAGTACTGAATCAAGGGTTAGAATTTTCTTACTTACCCGATTAAAGCTTTCAACAAAAACCTTCATAATTAATAATGAATGGCATATCTATCTATCTATCTATCTATCTATCTATCTATCTATCTATCTATCTATCATCTATCTATATCTATCTATCTATCATCTATCTGTCTGTCTCTCTGTCTATCTATCTATCTATCCGTCTATCCATCTATCTATCATCTATCTATCATCTATCTCTATCATCTATCTATCTATCATCTATCTATCTATCTATCATCTATCTATCATCTAATCTCATATTTACTCAATGCAGGTTAAATGGTATGTTATTATCATGCATGCCAGGATTTAAAAAATACCATCACACTACTATACTGCATACATGGAAGTTTATCTAGGATATGTTATAAAGTGTCCGACAGACTATATGGACTACTTCTCTTTTAAGAAATTGTCCACAAATACCATATTTCTTTACTGCACCTTGGTAAATGAGTGGCAGTAATTTCAAAGTGTTACTGAAAAGTACAAGGTACTCAGAATTTATTATACTCTGTAACTGTGGGTCCATGAGCATTAATGGAATGCAAACTAGTGGTCGGAATGATACCAGAAATGAGGAGTCTAAAGTCTGGACTTAACAAATCAGCCACACACACACACACACACACACACACACACACACACACACAAATCAAGCCCCGACAAGCTAGTGAGCTACAAAGGCAGGACTCCATGTTTAGTTTCTTTCATCTCCCAACAAAGGACAATTCATCTTCCTCAAATTCTTCACATGAAAGTTTGCCTTTATTGATTTTAAATCAGGGATTTGATGCAAACTTACTTCTTTGGTTACAAAAAGTAGAAATGCAAACCTTATAAAATACTATGACGCACATCTAAGAAAGCAAGCTCGATAATTCTGTTTACAAATTAATTAGATGTATATTAGCAGAGTATATGAAGGTTTCTTCCAAAGACCAACTTTAGTTTTAAAAAATAAGATGCTACTTGCACATTTGCTACAGATAACGTCCCAAACATCTAATAAAGACACTCAGTAAATACATTTTTAGAGGTCAGCAACATGAGTCCACAGGAAAAGCCCCCCACTGAGCATGATTGACCTGAGTTCAGTACCCAGTAAAAAGGGTTTTGCTTTTGCTATTATTCTTGGTTTTCCACCAGGACTTGACAGTAAGACCCTATTGTTGAAGACATGTTTTGATCACAAGATATAGACTAATCAAACTGATATTGAGCTGGAAGTTTTTCCCTGCTTTCATAGTGCCAGAGGCACCTTTCAGGCTGCTGGGGAAGAAAAATCATCAATAGTCTTACCAGGCTGTGAGCTCTGTGAGCCACAATAACTAGTCTGGCAAGATATGCCTATTGGTTCAATAATGGCATGTATGTTATAGAGATAACTACTTACTTCCTAGTTGTATTTAAGGCCCACTGCACAAGACAGAATTCATGCTTGGTACTGTCAGGTGAGCCAAGAACCCGTGATGGGTAGCTCATAGTCCCTAGTAGACAACCTATACTATTATGTTGTTAAATGGACATAGTATTACACTGAATTTAAATATTTATTTTTATACTCATAGATTAGAACATCTCTCAAGAAGTTGATAGAGGTTAATATAGAGAACCACAACTGGTCAAAGAACAGAGAATAAAAGACTATGTAATAATCAGTTCTAAATGGGATATCTAGATCAAATCCCCTCCCTTATGGCTCAAGGGTCATTGCAGAAGAGGGCATAGAAAGATTTTTTTGTATATTTTCATTGAATTTTTGTGTAATTTATACACAACATCTTAATCATCTTTATACCCTCTTCCTCATAGGAACCCTCCCATAGATTCCCCCGCCCACAGAATTTCATGTGTTCTATCATTTATGTTAAGGCTTATCAAGTCAAGTTAGTGTTCCCAAATGTCCCTCAGTGCAAATTCATCCCCTAGGGTGTAGTCAGGGGATCTAGAGCTACTCCCTTATAGATCAGCTCCTCCTCACCCAGCAGTAACCAGCTTCCCAATAGTTCTTCGGCTAACTTCTCCCATTTCCACAATTCTTCACTGTTTTTCTTTTCTTTTTTTTTTTTTTTTTTGTCTACTTGAGTTTTTACATGGGTCTTGTGAATGGATCTTAAGAGCTGTGGGTAGTGGAAGATTGCTGTGAACCAATGTATATGGGCATTACCGAGCCTGGCACTAATGAGCTCAAAATGGTTGTGGCTATGTGGACAAGACCTGCAGAAAATCAAGACTGTCAGAGTCCAGCCTGGATGATGAAGGGACTCACAAAGCCTTGCTGCTGTCCGAGGAGACGTGGGAAGTTGATGACTCCTAGGTTTTTTTCATAGATTTAGACCCTGGTAGGTTTCCTGTATCCAAATGACTTGCTTTATATCATGAAAACACTGGCAATACTAACTGGACTCAGTGGGTAAAAATGAACTTGGGAGGAAGATGTAGTGGGGGAACCTGGGAGGAGCTGGAGGAGAGGTAGTGGGGGCGAGTTTGATCATACCACATTCTATACAAGTATACAGAATTTTCAAGGCACAAATTAAAAGAAACACATGCCATGAGGGAAATGTATATTGAAGATGAACATATTACTGCAAACAAAGCCTACAGTTAAAATCATGGTCAAATAAAAAAGAAATGTTCTAGATCATTCAGGAAAGCAATAGATTTTAAAAGTGTAGCATAATTAATTTCTATTAATAGGTGCCTCATGAAATGTTTAAAGTATGTTAAAAATTTAAAGGATTTAAAAAATATTTATTAGTTTTATTTTATGTGTATTGCCCGCATTTATATAAGTGCACCTGTGTCATGCAATGCCCTCAGAGGACAGAAGAGTTGTTGGAACCCTGGAACTGGAGTTACAGACAGTTGTTAGGTTCTGTGTAGGTGCTGGGACTCAAACCTGGGTCTTCTGCAAGAACCGTCTGTGTTCTTAGCAGCTGAGCCATCTCTCCAGCCCCCTTTATAAAATTTTTAAAAAATATTTTTTTATTATTTTTATTTTATGTGCATGCAGGTATTGCCTGCATGTAGATAAATGCACCCATTTCATGCAATGCCTTCATAGGACAGAAGAGGCTGTGAGATTCCCTGGAACTGGAGTTACGGAGTGTCGTTAGCTGCCATGAAGGTGCTGGGATTCGAACCCAGGTGTTCTGCAGCAACAACCAATGTTCTTAACCACTGAGCCATCTCTACAGCTCCTAAAGCATTGTTATAAGAAAAAAAAATTGAGAAACTTCATCATTATAAATCAAAATTGATTGATGTTGGATGAGGGAGAGTATGCCTTACATACGCTCCCTAGATGGGCTGACTAGACTCTGGTGGATGAATTTGCACTAAAGGACTCTGGGTACAAATGTTTGAGTGGATAGGCCTTAACGTGTCTGGCAGAATACATGAGGTCCGGTGGTGGTATGGGAGGATATGGAAGGAAGAGGGGCCCCAAATTTAATTAAGAACTGTTGTATAAAATTAACAAAAGCTCAATAAAGAAATTTAAAGAAAACATAAATGAATACCTAAAACAAATCATGATTTTAAAATGTATTATATTAAAAGAGTTGGGAGGAGGTCTTTATGAGGCTTTCTTAGTTCTATGTAATGAAAGTACATGCCTGTGATCCCAGCACTTGGCAGATGGCGGCAGAGGAGGCCTAAATCTGAGGCTGTCATTAGGTAAACAGTGAGACGCAACAGCCATATACTCACACAAACACAATTTCTAACACACACACACACACACACACTTGCATGCACACACACACACACACACACACACACACACTTCCAAAGTTCCGTGGATATACAGACAAGAATTAAGTAAGTAAATGGTATTTGTTTTATTATATAAGTTGCTTTTTAAAAATCAACATGGACTATTTTTAAGAAAAAGCTATGATGTATTCATACATATAATAAGATTTTTCTTCTTGAAAATTAATTTCCTAAAAATATTAAGTGATTCAAAATATAAATTTGGGTTGTCAAAATGTAATTTTTTATATGCAGCACATTCTATAAATCTTTAGAGTCTAACACAAATATGAGACCATAAAGTATCTTTCTACAGAATAAATGACTCATATTTCCTCAAAGCTACACATTTCTTTGAGAATAAATTGCATTCACAATGTTGCATTATTATATTTATTTTAGGACTACAGGCTAAATCCATTAAACACGTAATGATACTTTCTTTTCCTCCTCCTAGGTGTAGAGGAAAATACTTATTCTCACTACTAATTCAAGTCATTAGAAGTATTGTTAATTTACTTCTGACTCACATCTTTTCATCACTAATCTACACTGATTTTCTGTCTGGAACACTGAAACCACACATTTTTAATGTTTTTGCTGCAGTAAGTTTTCTTCTGGATACTTATTTCTCCTAAAAAAAAATCAGACAAAAACAGCAAAGCATTTACTTGAACACAGATTAATAACCTCCTAAAATAACCTCAAGGAACGCAAACATTTTTAGGGGGCAACATTATTCCAGCTAGAAAAATCATGCGACTTGAAAAATGGACCTCAGAAGTACTCATCAGCAGTGGCTGGTTATGATCTACATGGAGACCTGTGCTCTATGAATATTGAAAACTAAAACTCCATGGCTGATTAACAGTCATTATTAGATTCCAGAAATTTAGAAGAATTTTTTTCTCTTCACATTCCATTATGCATATGGCTTTGCTTTTACAGATTTTTAAGGTTTTTTATACATTTTTCAAACTTCCATATTTGAATGCTTTGCAATGGGCATCTTGGTTTTTTCACTTAGTGGTCGAATAAGGCATGGCTCAAATGAGCTCCTTTTCTTTATCATGCTCCACAGGAAAGTACAGCTAGAGAAGTTAAAATAGACTGAAAAATCATGATGTCTACAAGTCTGGACTTGGCTATCAGGAGCCCTAGGCCAACAGCCTCCCTCTACTGTTCTCTACTTAAATATCCTTTGTGAAATGTGTATAAGCTTACTATGAGATTGTAAGTTTGAACAGGAACATATCCAAGTGAACAGGTATAAAAACTGACTCATACATATCATTGTGATTTTAGCATATTTCTCCCTTTTCTATGTTTTATCATATTTGACTACTGAATTTAAAACTATTTTATATTTAATTCTAGTTAAGGGTCTTAGAATATCAAGAAGGCAGAAAGGAAGAAGGAATGAAGGGAGGGAGAGAGGGAGGCAGGGAGAAAGGGCAAAGAGTGAGAGTGGAAAGAAGCAGGGAAAGAGAGGGAGAGAGAAGAAGGATCCATGGGGAAATAATCTTGAGTGGCAGAGTAACATTGTCTTGGACAGTGCCAAGGAATTTGCAGGCCCTTAGTAAAGAGGAGCCTGCATGCTCCTGATTTATTTTAGACAGACTAAAATAGTGCATCTTATTTATATTTTTCTTATTAACTAATAAGCACCAGATGTCCAACAGTGAATTCTGCTTGCCAGGGTCTTTTGTTCAAATGAAGATGCATTACAAAAGTCCACGTCCAACATAAAGTAATGCTTTCATCAGAGCCATTTAAATACATTTACTTACAAATTATTTCACCTGAGTTAATTTGGTCACTTCCTCAGGACTTCCTAATGTCTAGAATTTCACATTAGATATTATTTCTATGGTTTCTGGACTCATTTTGAATTGAAATCATCTATTTCATTTTCCTTGAACATACTATAGTCCTCAAATATACATACTAGAGACCCTCAAAATAAGCTAATGATTCCTTTTTTAATTGGCTCTTTTGAATTAATTTTCTTCTTGTTTATGCCTTTGAACAGGAAAATTGTTGAAGGAAACAAAACGATTATCAGCACTCTCTCCATTTTGATATTACTCTGCTCAGTATTTCAGAGAATGCCCACAGGCTTTTGTGGACAGGGGTTTTTGATTAAAGAGAATAGAATGTCTTCTCTGTAATCTGAAACTTTTCTCAGAAAACAAATATGCAGTACTTTATCCTTATGTCTATTTTAGTTCATCTGCTTTTTGGGCTAGTAAAATTAGACCCAATGATAATGAAACCTTATTTAGTAATACTTTTAAAAATAGTATTTAACACTTAAAACTTCAATAGCAGTAGAATACTTTATAAAGAAAAAAGTATTTTATTTTAAGGAAAAGAATGAACCTAAAAATAAAGATTTATAATGTTTCAAGTGAAAAATCTTTTCATATGATATTCATGATAATCATAGGTTATTCTAAGTTATAAAGTAGAATGATTATCATGAATATTGTTATTTTAGTATACTATCTTCTTCCTAATTCTTATGAAATTTTGGTAAAAAACATTTAATTATTTTTATTCAAATATGTGATATATGTTCATATAAAAAGTATTTTTATTATATATTTGTAATATGTAAATATAGACTAGCTAGGTGGAACATGACATATGAACTATATTATATGAACATGCTAAATATTTTCACATATGTAATGTGTAATTTATTAAGACAAATACGTGGAAAAACAATTGTAGAACATCCCCAGCCAATCTCCCAAAAATGAAATGAAAATGAGTAATTCGCATATGTAACTTCATTAAAGATAAGAAACAGATTTGACAAAAATGGCAACTTTCCACCTAGCACTATGAGAGCATTTGGGTTTCATGTCTAGCAGGAGTGCAGTGTACTTACTGGCTAGAAGAAAATTCAGCATAAGAATTTGGCATGTATAACTGTAAACTATATAGTATGAATCTTAAAAACACATATAAATTTTATATATAGATGTTCCTCCTAAGGAGTAACTCAAAAATGAAGACAAGAATTTTTTATGGAGAGTACTTTGGACATTTACAATAGGAAAACATGGAAATAACATAAGGCAAAGCTTTAAGGTGAAGGTTTAAATAAACAATGGAATGCACATGTTAATTTCAAAACTACTGATGTAATGTCCAATTATAAATCATGCTATTCGTTAAACAATTTGCCCTTTTCAGTTATGCTTGATTTGCTTATGTATAAAAGAAATATTCAAAGTATCCATAATAGCTGTTAGTAATGAAAATATGAAAGAATTTGCCTATTTTAATATTATTTTGCAAAAATACAAAATAGAAAACACGGAAATCACAAAGGTGACATATTTAGAGGAGAAGGAAATAAACTTCATTGTCAATATCTGAGTCTTGGTTGAGTGTAGCCCGTACCTAACTGTCAGTTGCAACCTCCAATCACACATTTTTCTTTCTCTATCCCTCATGGAATAGAATTTCTGTCATTTAAGATTCTATTGAAGATTCTTTCAATTGTAATTCCCTTTTTCATCTTTGAACAAACTGAATTTCTTCATTCCACTTTTATGGCATGCTCTTACTTTTTTCTGATTCTACTTTTGGGCTTTCAGTCATTGAAATTATACAGAAATAGATACCTAGGAAAGAAATTATTGGCAGAACTGAGTGATACAACAGAACCCCCAAATCGCAGTGCAGTGTGGGTTCTGAGAAATGGCGAACTGTTAGTGGAGATGGAAAGAGCGGAAAGAAAATAATGTTTGAGTGTTGGAGAGGAAGGGCTTAGGATGATTCTTCAGAATAATGGCCATGACAAGAACTTGAAATAACTGAAAATCAGATGAAATACCTAGGGACTTGTTGATCAGATCAAGGGGACTATCATGCAAACAGTTGTCAGAGCTATTTGCCATGTTTTAGTTGAATGTAACATGATATTGTAAGAGAGAAATAAGCTATAGAATTAATTGTCAAACAGAATTTTCACATTATGTTTATATCCTAGAATCTGCTGAGCTAGAATACAGAGATTTAACATCTGCAGCTGACAGATGATTCTCAAAGGAAGACACTGTCTCCAGGAAACTACCAAATTCAGAGTACTACCCATAAGAAAGATCAAGTCAGAGTGCAGCAGGAAGACACACTGTTATACAAAACTTCAGCCCACAGAACCAGACAAAAGTTTTAACAGTTTATGAGATTATAATTTTATGCATAGAAAAGTGACAATTATTTTGATTTAAAGCAATTTATAATAATGGGAGTAGAAATAGTTTAATCAGAACTTTGTTTTAAATTTCCTTCTAGACTATTGCTATATTATATAATTCATTATCATTTTCAGGTTATAATATGAGAAAAGTGTTGGGGCTTGGAGAGAGATGGATCAGTGGTTAACAGCACTAGATGCTCTTGCAGAAGGCCTGGGTTTGGTTCCCAGCACCAACATGACAGCTAAAATCCGACCATAACTCCAGTTCCAGAGAATCTCTTCAGACCTCAATGTGCATTTCAGGATATGGGTGCACATACATACATGCAGGCAATACATTCGTACATATAAAATAAAAGTAATAAATAAAATATTAGAAAAGAGACATGTTATAACTAATATGTATCAGATGCCTTTAAAACAGTAAGCATTGTGATAAGGATGTTTTATTAAATACCTTACTTATTACTTGGGTCTATCTTCTTAGTTTTTAAAGTTTTAAAACATTTTAATCAACATTTTGATTTTTTCATCCTAAGTACTTCATCAGAAACAGATGTGATATTTATTTAATTATATACTCAGAGCAACTTTATTTATAAGAATAATATCATGAAATGGGTAACAAAGTCAATTGAAAGAGAAAAGATGTCAGAAAACTTTCATTAATAGCTGATTATACACAAACTAAAGCATTATGAAATAATACATTATTACTTCCATTTTCAAGAAAATATTGCATATAAATGGGATAAAGTTGTAAAAACCAGAGGGAAGAGCATTAGTTCAAAAACCTACTGAAAATTGCATAGACAATACCTCTACATGAGTCCATGTGTATAGCTGAAGGCTATATAACAGAGAATAGTGCCAGACAGGAGAAACCTCTCTTCAAGTTGATTGCCAGGAAAATCCAAGAGACTCCCAAAGTTACATTGGCCATTGCCACAGCCCTTGATTACCTCCCAGAACTTGAAGGTAAGACCCTATTCCTGAAGACAAGAGATAGTTCAGACACATGGGTTGGAGCAAGAGAGCTGGAACTGACCAGGAAGCCACCTCCCTGAAGGCTAGTTTTCATTGATTTGGAGAACACTATGCAAACTGCTAAGGAAGAACATCAATTGAAGGTCCAACCCCAGCTTTAAATCCTAATAACCATAACAATAACAGAAAGCTATATTGGGGCAGTAGTGGCACCTTTATCTTGGGGGTAATCAACAGCTATCTAATTGCCCCTAAAGCCAACTCAGTGGGAGGAAACTCATGTGTGGTACTGTAAGCATGTAGCCAAATACATATGGCTGGAGAGGTCATAGATCTTAGAGAAAACCCCAAGGCTGTCACATCCCTAGGCAAATGTAATTTCTTACTATATGCTAAATATGGATCCTTATATTTACAGACAAGTATGCCAGTCACAACCCATCAAAGAAGCTTCTTTTGCAACTGATGGAGACTATTACAGTATTCCACAACTGGTCACACACAGAGATTAAGTGTCTGTGAAATGCCCAACCCTAAGTGGCACATCTGCAATAGAACTGCTACACCTAAGACTCAAGGGCTAGTGGAACAAGGGGTATAGAGAATATTAATACATCTCTCAACTCTCATCAATGAAGCTCCTTCATGCAACAGAGGGCAATGAACCAAGGGCTTGGGGACCATTTAGGAAGAGGAGGGCAGAAAGATTTTAAGAGCTAGGGGAGGAGGTACAGGACCATATGGAAATAGAGTCTTACAGGCTCCTGGGATCTTGCCCATATGAATTTACAGCAAAGGTGAAAGCATGCACAAGAGCCGCAAAAACTCAAGTGGACCACTACCTAGCATAGAACTGTGGAAATGGGCAGCAGGCCCCAACCTTAGCAAAGAACTAATGGGCAGCTGACTACTATTGAGTGAGGAAGAGTTGATCTTTTTAAAGAAGTGAATCTAGATAGGCTGACTAGACCCCTTTGGGTGAACTTGCATTGAGGGACATTTTGGGGAGCCCAACTTGACTCAATAGGCCTTAACATAAATGACAGAATGCATAAAATCCAGTGCAGGGGCTACCTGAAGGTGTCGGTGAGGAAGGGGGTATAAAGAGAATTAAGATGTGTATGAAATGCATGAAAATTCAATAAAAAGTATATGTAAGAAAGAGATAACTACACATAACATAGGTATGAAAAGTTTCACAAAAGCATTACTAAAATGTTTCAAAGGATTAAGATTTTTCATCTTTGGGTTGTTTTATGGGTTCTAAGATAGGGTCTTATGCATTTCAGGTTACTCAAACTCATGATTGTCTTGCTCCAGACTCTCAAATTCTGGGATTACGGGGCTTTACCAAGTTTCTAAGACTTAAAATAGTGCATTTTAGTCATAAATTAAGCCTTGTTTATAATACAATATTGACCAATTAAATTAATTAAACTCAATAAACTGCAGTACTTTCCTTCTAAGTAAAAAAAAAAAGTCATATAGTCATATAAAGCCACAAACAACTTGGAAGTTCCAAGATTTCATATTTAACATTGACTTGAAATGACCTACTCCTCCTCCCTGGATGTCCTCCTTACATTTCATCAAACTATGCAGGCAATTGGGAGTGAGGGCTTGGGGAGAGAGGAGTAATAGAATTAAGGATGTATTAAAATCCATATGAAAACCTACTACTTCCTAAGCTTCCTAAAAATATGTTTCATTTTTCAAAAGTAAGAAATAACAAAGTTTGAATGGAAGGCATTCTGAATGAATGGATCACTCTGTTCCCAGAAGCCATGGGTTATTAAACATAAATCTCAGTGGCAGGTATAAGATTCTGTTTTATAAGTTGTTGGTCAGGGAGGTGCTAGGGGCATTAAATAAATACAGGCTATTGCAATTGCTTTTGATTTTCCAACAGAACTTAATGACAAGACCATATTTAGGAAGACACCACTCACTTGGGCAACAAGAAAGAGAGAAATCAACCTGCAACTGAGCTGGAAGTTCCCTCCCTTCCAGCTGGCATTCACAGTAAAGCAAGGTTCTATACAGGCTTCTGGGGAAGAAAAGCCATCAATAGTATTACCCAGCTATGGATTTGGCATGTTGCAATACTGACCTGCCAGGCAAGATGAAGCCACTGGTGCAATAATGGCATGACTTTATAAGAGTAACCAATGCCTTTTGATTGAATTTGAGTCCACTCCACATGAGAGAGCTCATACCTAATCAAATGCCGTTGGCTGAGGATGGGCCCTCTGGGTGAGACTACTAAAGTGGTTTTGCTACATGGATATTTGTCGAAATGCCTTCTAATTATTTATGCTTTTACTCATAGACTAGTATTACTTACAGCTTTGGTCAGAAAAGTTTCTGTTTTCAAAGGGCAGTAGTTAATGTAGAGTCATAACTAGTTAAATACAGAGAATAAGTGACTGTTAAGTACTCAGCCTTAAAAGGGACATTCATAATACTCACTCTAGGTCCAGAAAACATGGAAGAGGGAGCAAAAGAATGTAAAAGATGGAGGATGTGAAGAAGTATCAAGAAACTCTGCCTTCTGCAAATGACATGGTCATAACATTCAGGAACTCACAGATTCTGCAGTTACCCACACAAGACCTGAATAGTGTTGGGTCTACCAGCAATCTATCATGGATGAGGGAGCTCAGGATGTGCTATTTCTTCTTGAGTAAGTATTGGCAATTAATGGGTTGCTTTGAAGGAGCCTTTTTCCTCCATGATGGCATGTCATCATGGATACATTGTCTAAACTCAGTAAACAATCCCTATCCGAGCTAATGCAAGTATCCCTAATTAATCACAGTTGGTCATCAAAAAATAAAATAAAATGTAGACATTAAAGTTGGAGGGAGACTAGATGGAAAGAAGTTCAGCAAAAGAGGGATGTAAACATAGAGAGTAATGGGGGGTGAATCTGATCCAAATGTATTGTGTTCATGTATCATGTTGCCAAAATAATATGCAAGAAAAAGAGAGCGATAGGCAATACTATCATAGTTTACACATGGATAATGCATGCACATCAAGAGAACACATTGTACAAGATTTAGATCACTACCTAGACATGCAGGTAACATGTAAAAATCTCAGAACATGCCCGAGAGTAAACTGTAGACCACTCACTCCTCCTTATTCAAGCACTGAAACCCTACGCTCCATGCACTACTACTACATCGCTTGCCTAGTTCCAATAAACTGCACCAGTGTTCTGGAGGAACAGGCCACAGAAGTGCACCTTTTTGAGAAGGGCTTCATTAACCCTGAGAAACCCAGTGGTTCCTGTTGAATGAGGCAGATCCTCAGCTGTATTAACATACATGCTATAACCACAAACTGGCTTTAACATTTAAAATAAATTTCCATACATTTTTCCTTTGTCAAAAATAGAATAGAAAAAAAATAATGAAACTGTAAAAAGAGATCTACACCAATGAAGAGCGATAGCTGAGATCTGAAGCAAGTACAAAAGTCAAAAAAGAAAAAAAAAAAAAGCCTGTTATGGTTCCCATAGCAACTGCAACACAGTCGAATTTGACTTTTATGTTAAATAAGTTTAACTTGAATAGAATGCAAAATACTTCCTCTGAGCAAAAATGTGAATTACTGGGAATATATAGACAATGGTCCATGATATTCTAGATTGCAACTTTTTAACATATTAAATCTTATATATATATTAGATTTTTCATGTTAATCGTGTATGTTTGTTTGCAATGATTTGAAGCTATGTTTAATCAATTTATTAGCTATGGTTATTTTAAATGAGAAAAAGAATCATTATATTTTTAAATTCAGGGGCCACAATATTTTAATTTAGAATGTAGGATCATGGTTCTGCTTGTAATTACAGCAGAAAATTTTCCAAAACTACAATTAGTACAATCTGATTACATCCACTGTGAAGCTTGTTAAACATGTTCTTGATGAAATTTTAAAGTATGAAAATATTCACAGAACTTAAGATTATGTTACCTTAAAAGAAAATATACATATCATTTCTAAGACCTTTGTAGCTTGTACATTGTTCTCCATTTCAGTAAGGTAGATAAATGCAGGAAAGATACTTACTCCTGTTATATAACGAGGTCTATATTGAATAGTTCCGAATAAACCAAGGATGACGATGATGATATGTACAAAATTTGCCAGGATAGGTGCCCACTGATATCCAAGGAAATCAAATATTTGCCTCTCCAGCACACAAACCTAGAAGATCAAACAGGATTCACAGATCAGCACATGTGAGAGACATCACACAGTCAAGATGAAAGGATCACTTTATCATCATAATTAGCTATTATAGCTTTGTTATAGTATCTGACACTTGTCTGTGAGAGTGGCATTTTCAGGCATATTGAAAAGCAAGACTACATGAGTATCCACAGACAGCCACCTGCCTTTCAGGGCTGATTTTTTTTTTTTTTTTTTTTTTTTTTTTAGGTATCAAGCACTAGTCACTGGATGTCATCTGCAGAGTCACAGGAAAATTATATTGTCATGTGCACTGTCAATCACTTGAGGCCATCAACCAGCAAGTTAGGCAACTCCACATGAAGGGCTTGTTAAGATTTCTTTAAATGTCACTCTGTAACAGCAAAGGGCATTTGCTACTGAGAAATAAAAAGAAACTTGTAGTCGGAGACCCTGGATTCTGGATGCAGATCTGCAATCAAGTCACCTACAAGAGTCATTTTTCTTCTCTGGGTGTCTTCTTTTTTATGGTAAAATGTAGAACTCCAAGATGCTGAAAGGTCCTTCCAGCACAAACAGTGTTGAGGTATAAATTATGAATGACTTTTATCATACCACAATGTAAAAGAAGAGCCAGAACCATAAATTAGATAATAGAAAAAAACAAAATGCCATCACTGTTTTAAAAGCAAGACACAAGATGTTTTAAATTACACTTTCATCTATGCTTTCAAAAATATAATTAGGAAATCTCAAAAATTTTAAACATTAAGAAGATAAAAACAAAAGAACCAAACCAAATAGTAACAGCAACAAATGGTCAGTAATTCTTTTTTAAAATATTTATTATTTTTATTTTATGTGTATGAGTGTATTGCCTGCATGTAGGTAAGTGCACCTGTGTCATGCAATGCCCGTGGAAGACAGAAGAGGCTGTTGGATCCCCTGGAACTGGAGTCACCACAATTGTTAGCTGCCATATAGGTGCTGGGATTCGAACCTGGATCTTCTGCGAGAACAGTCAGTGTTCTTAGTCTCTGAGCCATCTCTCCAGCCCCCGGTCATTAATTCTTAAATATACTTTTTACTGGAAAGTGAAATACAGATTGCTGGCAAATTTTCCATGAGATGTAATTAAACAAGTTGCCTGTTGCCTTTATTCTTCTTCCCTGTGCTCAGAAGGAATGATGATGGATTGTTGATACACAGAAAAATATTGCAAAAGGTTTCACCATTATAAATTAAAATTCAATAAAAAGTCAGTGTGTTTTAAATGAAAATGGGATTTAAAAACATAGTTTACTAATATCACTATGCTTTAATGATATTGCTTTTCAGAAGGAAATACTGAGTCACAAAATAGGCAATGTGGTTTTTTTCTGACTTATAAATTTTATTTGTGAATATTGATTCCATCTTATTACCTTGGTATTGTACCAGATTTTAGTTTGGAAAAGTAAATAGAAATTCATATTACAGAAGAAATCACATAAAAATATTGTATTTAAAAATTAAACAAGGGCTGGAGAGATGACTCCGTAGTTCCTCCTCCAGGAGACCTGAATTCATGTCCAAGCACTCGGATCAGGCACCTCACAAACACTTGTAACTCCAGCTCCTGGGGGATTCAGTGTATTATCATTTTCAGGACTCTTCCCCCATCTCCTCTCAGATACACGCCACCTCCCTACCCTCACCTCACTTCATGTCCTCTATTTTTTTTAAGGCCTATCGAGTCTAATTTTGTAGAAGAGGGGGCAGAAAAATTGTAAGAACCAGACATGGTGGATGAATACATGAAACGGTTTTTATGGACACAGCAGGGCAGCTGTACTTATGAACACACAGCACTTCTGAGAGTATGCACAAGACCTGCGTAAGTCTAAGCCAGCCAAAAATTCCAGCATGAAGAGGCAAGGTGGGTAAGAAGCCCCAGCCCTGTCTATTCGTTACCACTGATGATTGAGAGCTGCTGGGAGAAGAGTCAGGTTTGTTATTTTTTAAGGGTGTGATGCCCAGTAGTTGATCAGGCTCCAGGGGATGGACCCAAGAACATTTAGGGGACACAAATCAGAGTTGTTAGGCCTTAAAAAAATAGAGTCAATGTGTCAGTTTTTAAAATGAACTGTTTCTATGATTATTGTTTATAGCATTAAGCAACTATTAATCTCAAATTTTTACTTTAAAAGATATGACTCTTGGGGCTGGAGAGATGGCTCAGTGGTTAAAAGCACTGACTACTCTTGTAGAGGAGCTGGATTTGGTTCCCAGCACCCACATGATTGCTAATAACTGTCTTTAACTCCAGTTCCAGGGAATCCGACACCCTCCTCTGATCTCTTTGGGCATTGCATAACACAGGTGCACTTATATACATGCAGGCAATATACTCATACACAAAAAGTAAAAAGTATTTTTAAATATATGATTCTTCATATGAATAAAGTAAAAGGCTTTGTCTTTTAAGTATATATTTTTATTGAATTTTTGTGCACTTAAAAATCTTAATCATATTTAGATTCCCTCCCTTATCTGTGCCTCCCCATAGCCCCCTCAACAGATTTCTTCCATTCTGTCATATATGTAAAGTCCTATCAAGTCAGGTTTGTGTTCCCAGATGTCCCTTAATATGAGTTCATCCACTGGAGCTGGGTCAGCCTTTCTAGTGTCAGTAAACTTAAAGAAGATGAACTCTCCCTCATCCAGCAGTGATCAGCTGCCGATAGTTCCTCCGTTAAGACTGGGGCCTATGCCCATTTCCCCAGTTCTATGCTGGGTTTTTGTTTGGTCCACTCAGAGTTCAGGGACCAAGGCTATGGGTTTTTGAAGACACAGGGCCTAACCTGACTATTGATAAAGCTTCTAGCATTCTGAGCAAGCAGCAACACCTTGGTTTTAAAATGACTCTATCTTAGGTTTAAATTGGCCAAGATAAGAATCTGGAAAAGTCTAGATTTTTTAAATTATTTATTTAATAACCACATAATTGGAAGAAGCATTTCATTACAACAGCATTGATATATTTAATAACATTTTCCAGAGCTAAGATGCATCCCTTTCAGAATTGGCTATAAATTTTTTGGGTTTACAGTTGAATTAATAGTTATGCAATATTGTACTCAGTATAAATCCTGTAAGACATAAAATAAATACATATGGGGCCAAGGAGGTGATTCAGTAGGTGAAAATGCTAATTACACAAGACTGATGATTGGAATTGGATTGTTAGAACTCATGGTGGAAGGAGAGAACTGACTCCCTAAAGCTGTCTTCTGACTTCTACAGTGTGCTGTGACACATTCACAGCTTCTCACACATACATACAGCTTTACGTGCACGCAAACACACAATAATAACACTAAATTTTAAAAACAAAAAAGGTACGTGTGGTGTAGTTTTAACACTTGGGTGGTCATTACTCCCATTTCAGTTCTTTAGCTGAGCAACACATTTTCTCACACGGAATTATAAAAGAAATGAAAATTTAAACACCTGTTTGCATAACACCACCATTTCCTGAAGCAAAGTGTACCCTGTCAATGGCTACAATGGGAGCAGTCCAGCCCAGGCAAAGCTTCACTGTACTCAGTACCTCTTTGCAGTAGTAGGAAAAGGAGGAAACGGAAAAAGAAAAGAAGATGAAGAGGAGGGAGAGGAGGAAGAGAAGGAGGAGGAGGAGGAAGAAGGAGAAGATCATATTGGTCTGAGGTTCTGCATATGTTAAATCCATCATATCACTAAAGTCTCAATGAGAAATGTATTCTGTAGGAATGATTTACAATATAGAGAGAATCTGGACTAATGGCTTTTACTCCATCTTGCACCAAAAAGCTACTTTTAATAATGCGAACAAGCTCACTGAACCATGTGCTCTTATGATCTGGGCACTTGACTTTGATCACTGGGACCTCACTTTGCACACCACCCAAGATAGTGAATGAATGTGAGTGTGCTTGAATTAGCACATCAGCACACTGTATGCAGCAAATTCATATTCATTTCCTCATTGGAAGCAGCGAGAACCGGGAAAGATGCTCGACATTGAGTGTATGGGTTATTTTAAGTGTAGGATTAAAGGCAAGATTCTTTAATAAAATAAGGGTTGATCCAATATTTCAGTTCCCCAGTTGATGCTGGAGAAACTGTTGGAATAAAAGTTTGGCTGGGGAGCATAGTTCCATGAGAAATCTGAAGTAGCAAACTCTCAGAGGCCGGACCCACTCTTAAAACTAATACTAAGAGTCAAGCTGATTATTTATTCAGGTACAACTGTAATGTGGCTTAGAAATGCTGCAGTGTTTTGATTGGCTAATGTCCATAGACTGAACTAGAGCTTAATTATAACTTTCAGCTTTATAAACCTTGAACTGCTTTCCAGAAAACTAAGCAGTGTTGCATGTGCCTTGAATGACTCCATGAATAGTGGGAAAGACTAAGTAATTGTTCTGGCAGTACTAATGCTGATCAACTAGTTGAAAGCTCATTCCCACATCACCCTTCTTTCTCTTTTGCTTATGAATAAACAGTAAACAGTAATGTAAAACAACAGCAAGAAAAATCTGAACTCTATAAATTTTGAGTATCATAACTGTGAGGACACAGCTGGAGGAAAGCATAGAGTACATCAGTCAAGCAGTGGGAAATTTCTGAATAAATGGACCAATTATGGAAGAAAATCGCAGTGCCATCATTAATTATAAAAATACATAGATGATAATGTACAGTGCTAACTTTGCAAGGCTAAAATGAAAATTTAGCATAATTTCTTTATGACAGAACTAAATTTCTTACTTATGAAGTTGTGTAGACAGAATAACTTCATGAGTGCTTTTTTGTCTGTATCTCCTTGTCTCTTTGGTTTCATTGGTGCTATTGCACATCATAGATAGCTTTATCCCATAATTGCAATTTAAAGCTACTCTGAAAAATGGAAGATACTAATTGAGTCTCAGGGGAGGGAGGGCCAATTCCTAAGCATAGTTCAGGGTACCCAAAGATTTCCTTCCAACCGGAAGAGTAATAAATAGAAAAGGAAGGTGTTCCATAGGGGAACTAATACTTGTCAAAAGACTTACTCTGTCATGGGAATATATACTCTTCCAATGTCAGGAAGACAAATTCATTGTCTGATGTTGCAAATTGAGGAATCTAAGATGTGGCATGACTGATTTTACTGAGGTCACAAAAGTACTGTGTGGAGCCAGGTACAGTGCCTATAATCTCAGTTCTTGGGAAGTGGGGACCCGAAGAATCCGTGGGCTTGCTGGCTAGCCAGTCTAGCCAAATCAGCAAACTCTATATTCAAGGACACTGTTTCAAAAACTATGGTGGAGAGTGATTGAGGAAGACAGTCAACACTGACCTCACCCTCACAGATAAACATTCAGAGAGAGAGAGAGAGAGAGAATAAGTAGTATGTGGTATGTGGTGAAACAGGAAGTTAGGCCTTATGACTTGTCTCTTGTTTTACATGCCTACTTTGCCCATTTTCTCCATATCTGGTGTTAAAACAAACAAAGAAAAAAAAAAACACAAATTCCCTGGTTACATTATAGGCAGTATGATGGGAAAATAATCTATACTCTTTTACTACTTCAATTATTTATTTTAAAATAGTTTGGGGAAACTTTATGCAGTGACAATGAAGATTTGCCTAGGCTGGACTGTGACTTTTACAGCCACTGATGGGACAGACTCTACTATAGGAAATGGAAACTGCTGTTGGGAATTTCATTTCTCTTCCATATGTATGAAATTCTGACATTGTCTTATCTTTGGTCAAGGCAAAAATCATGATTTCCTTCGTTGGTTTTATTTTATTTATCCCTTTCAACTTACTCTCAGTGTTATTCTCGTTTTGCACATGGGACTCTTTTGAACGTGTGTACGTGATATTCAATTCACCCAATATATAAAGGCAGGGAGGGAACGGGCCTTGAAAAAGTATACTATGGTTTGTGCTTCTGTGTTGTTTTCATATAAAACAGCATCTATTATACATAACTTTCATAGTTATCTTTCTGTATGCTTACACTTTTGTTCTTTTGTGTATATTCTGTAAAGTAGTCCATTCTAAATGTGTAATTTATTGATTTGATTCCTTGGTACCAAAAATCATACTATCCCATTCATGACTACTTTACAGAGTTTTTATTTTTAAGAAATTTGGAATGATCTTTAATCATCACTGTGACTGATTACATTATCAGTCTTTCTCATGCCTTTGTCATTATGTTTTTATCCCTGATATAAATCTGCATTTGGATTGGAGAATTAGTAACACATGTTCAGTTTGTGTTAAATTTCAACAATAAAATTTAAGGAATGTTATTTGGCATTTTTTAAGTTATAAAGTATGCTAAAATGCAGTGTCCTTCCATTCTTTCTTTGACACTGTTATAAACGTTTTCCTGGCCTTGAAAGATGATTATTATACACATTTTTAGCAGACTTTGAAGAAGACATAGGCTCTAATTCTCTTTCCTCAAATACCTCTGTGGACACCTGGTATGCTGCTGTTGACTGCACAGCTCTTCAGGAAATCAGCAAAAATATTGCCACAGCCCTTGTTTGCCTCCCAGAACTTGAAGCTAAGATCCTATTGCTGCAGAGAAGTGACACTTCAGACACGGGACTTGGAGCAATTGAGCTGGTACTAACCTGGACGCCTCCTTCCTGAAGACTAGTGCTCATAATATCAGAAGATATTATGTAAGCTGCCAAGGGGGAAAACCAATCAATGATCCCATCCAGCTGTAAATCAGATGAATGACAGGCCCAGAAAATAGTCTCTATTTGTGCAGTAGTGGCACTTTTATCTTGGGGGCAATCAATAACTGTTCATTTGGCTTTAAGGCCCGCTCAGTAGGAAGGAATCCATGAAAGATACTGCAAACTTAGCCAAGAATACACAGTTGGAAAGATCATAGGAACTACTGAAGAACCTACATCTGTCACTTCCCTAGACCAATGTAATTTCTTGCCATATGCTAAATAGATATCTTTGTGTTCACAGGCAAGTGGAGCTCTCAGCAATCATCAAAGAAGCTTCTTTATGCAACAGTTGGAGACTATTACAAAGTTCCACAACAGGTCACAAGCATAGAACCACTGATGGGGAGCTGTGCACCCCTAGGTAATACATCTATAATGCAACCCCTATACTTAAGACTCAGGGAACATGGCAGAAAAGAGAGTGGGAAGATTATAAGAGTTATAGGGACAAGACACCCGCTGCTAGTTAATGCATTCTAGACATGATAGGGAAGCTATATCGTGAACTTATGGGAGCATAGTAAGATCTTTATAATGACAAACAAGTTGACATGCCAATATTATGGGAGAAATTTCAAAGGATCCCATTTAAATATGAAGAGCTATAGGCAATCAATGGATGTTGAGGAAGGGATAATCAGATTTCTCCAGGGACTAACTCCCTGAGAGATTATCTAATCCTGAATGGCCATTCCCAAACACATACATAGTCAAGGACCACTAAGTGGACTTCGTGCACTATACACGTATATACATTTATACATATATATGTGTGTGTACTGCATATTTATAAATGTATGTATGTATAACAATATTAATCAAAGAAGACAAGAAATTTTGAGAGTGTGGGGGACAGGGGATGAGTTGCTGGGAAACTGGGAGTGGGGAAAATGATGCAAATAGTGCTTATGTAATAAATCCTCAGAAAATGTACTTTAAAAAAGAGAGGTGCCAGGGTATAGGTACACAATTGTCATATATGTGGGCAAGGTGTCCTCATCATTTATTTGCATAAGTGGGACTGTAATGTGGTTATGGCATTTTATGTTGTATTTCTCAGTGAAGTGTTGTAAAGTTTTCCATAAAAGTTTCCTATATTCGTAAACCGAACACATTATACTTTATTAAGATATTCTATCCTAATTGACATTTTTTGTAAAAACTCCCATAGAAACACAAAACAGACTAACATAGACATACATTAATATTCCTATAAGCCAAATTGCCCCCAAAAGAGTATGTTCTTAGTTTGACTTTTTGTTTCTCATTGTCTTAATCTAAACTCCAATAAAATTATTAAGATTTTAGGAGTATTCTGGGTCTTTACAACACACCTGGAGTGCTGATATATTTACAGTATTTTATAAAGTATCATGGTAACACAAAGCTAAACAGTATGTAAATAGGATTGGTGATTTCCCTTCCTTTCAATCCTCTGTATTATTTCTAGTGGGAAAAAATAATGAGAATATACATGTCAGTTTTTAATGATATGAAGGAGTCGTACTATAGACAATATTTTTCACCTCAGTAAAGAGTCTGGTTAGTAGAGAAAAGGATGAAGATAGTCTTCAAAGAGCATATGCAGTGAATATGCAGTAAACCACAAACACAGGTGAGGGGAAAGTAGGGCACTTTATGCAGAGATTTTTAGTGACACTTGACTATCTGTAAACACTCGTGTGTGTGTGTGTGTGTGTGTGTGTGTGTGTGTAATGTGTCATGAGGAAAAAAATAACATAATCAGGTATTTGGGAACAATGGGTCACAAATAACATTTTTTAAAAATTAAATTGAATCATTTCTTCTTCCACGTAATTGTATTTTACTAAAAACAAAAAGTTGCCAACACCATTATCAAAGCCACAAGCACAACTCCATCTGCAAAACACCATCACAACTGCAGCTGGCCAAATTGCTCTGATTAAAATAGACATCAACAACACAAAACGATGGTCCAAAACTCATTTAAAAATTATGAGTTGATATTAGAATTCTAACTCATGATTTGATCACGGTAGTTCCCTAGTCTCTATGAATCTTATTCTCTTCATCTGTAAAATTTAGCATTGCAACCCACTACCCCTAAAATCTTCATGCATATTAACAAAGAATATAATATGTACACAGCACATGTATTAAAATGCATGGGTTGAATCTGATGATGGCTGTTATTATAAACTCATATTTCAACATGCATACAAATTCAGAGAGTGATATTTAAGTATGAGTATCACTTTGAATTTTTGCACCTGCTTGTACATTTCAGTTAGAAATGATGAAATGTTTCTTATTCTTTTTGTCATGAATACAAATTATTCCATGACAGATATCCCTCAAAAATCTAAATTACCTGGAAGGAGAATTTTAAGAAATATTTTCTTCCCCAATGTAACATCTCATGCACAAATCTGTTGTCGTAGCATGGCAAAAGAATAACAAAACCCAGGCATCAAACATTATCATTTCCTCTATCTCCATCTTATTTTCATTTCTTAAGGCCTCTCAAGTGTGATAAAATAAATATTCATTTCTAAAAGTCTGTTTCTATATAGTTAAACTCAATAAAAAGTTACTGGTGGGTAACAAGATTTAGCAGATGAAGTCACTGGCCAAAAAGTCTGCTGACTTAAGTTTAATCCCTGGAACTCATGTGATGGAAGAAGAGAACCAATTCCTGCAAGCTGCTCTATGACTTATACCTGCACACCATTGCACCTGCCACTCCCACCCCACACACGTGAGTATAAAATAAAGAAATGTAAAAAAAAATTAAGAGTAAGAATATTGTTTATATAAAAACCAGAAATTATTAGTGATTTAGGATAAATTCAAAGGAATTAAGGGGAAACAAGTATTTATGTTTCTTGCAGAAGTAAATTTTCTTGAGTTGTTTCATTGATATATGACATCTACATTACTAAAACAGAGTCATATTTTTCTGACGTTGAATTAATAGAATTATTTAGAGGTTCAAAAATTATCAAATACTTGGCTTTTTCCTACTTTTGGATAATAATTTTGTTTTCATATAATTCTAAATATGCCACTTCACATGCTAGTTGTTATGATAAAAAAATCATTTATTACTTCTCACAGCTGCTCATTTTGCACAGCAATTTATAACCATTTCATAGTCAACATTCAAAAGCTATCAAAAGAAAAGCTGATAAATAGCATATTATACTAGTTTAATAAAACCAGAAAGGCCTTATAAAAAGCAGCATAGTAAGTTAATGTAAGAGCATAAATAAAAACATCCCTTGCTATTGAATTGAACTTGCCAAATATAGGACTTCATTCTTTTTCTTTTTGTTCACAGGAAAATTTTCAACTGTGTTTGTGGTTGTCTGTATGTCATGTGCGTAGTGTGTGCATGTTTGTGGATGTGCATGATATGTGTTTTTTGTGTGTTTTTCTGTGTGTGCATATGAGTGATATAGGTATATGTGTGCACGTGTATATGTGTATTTGTGCATTTGTGTGAATGGGTATGTATTTTGTGAGCATGTGTGATGAGTATAT
>NW_008339519.1:1411004-1416809 GCF_000622305.1 Nannospalax galili
ATATGTACTTGTGTATGTCTCTGGGTTGTGTGTGCCTGTATGTGCATGTGATTGATGTATGAGCATTGTATGTGTGTGATGTGTATGCATGTGTGTTATGTGGAGTGTCGGTGTGAATTCATTAAATGCTACCTGATTTTTTTCAAATATACTGAGTACTAAGTTTTTTTAATGTTCATGATTTATATTCATATTTCTTTGTATTTTGAAAGTTCTGCACTCTTACTGAGTAAAGTGTATGCCCAGTTTCTGATAGGATAATTATGATAATTTAATGAATAGTTACATCAGGCACTGATAGTATTTTAATATGTTTTCCAGTTAACACTTTTTTCAAACCATGAAAAGATTACGTGCATTTATCTCTATTCCACACATGAATGCCTTGACCCCAAATTCCTGAGATGATGATCGCAGAACTGAGAGCTAGTGCTGGCCACTGCACAAGCATTAACAGCTGGACACACCAGGATGTTATTTGTGTGTTATTCACACTTTAAAAGTCTATGTCATTCCTTACCACACACTTTCCTATTTTAGTAAGCAATTAAGCACAAGTTCTTTATTCTTGGAACAAGACAAAAGATTGCAAAGATGCACTGACATATATTTTTTGCCTAACACTGTGTTTGTTCAAATTCACCTAACCGTCATTAACTCTGTAAAATAATGATAATTATTATAATTATTCTATTACTGCAAATAATGCAATTCATAGTTCAGATGATTTCACAGAACAGAATTTTTTTGAAAAAAACTGATATTTCTACCATCAATGCATTTAAAAGAATTATATTCCTATGAAGTCAAAACAAAATGACATTTATCTGGAGTTGTGCAGTAAAGAGGTTTCAAACCTTCATAGCCTAAGACTCATTATTTAGGTTTAAAATCTCTATATACTCATGTGAAATGTGCTAAAAAGACCACAGAGCAGGTCCTTTTGGTAGATATATCACTGTTCTGATTTCTCTACAGAGTCTATAATTTTGCTCTGTGGAAATGTAACTTCCAATAAGAAATAGAAGATATCAAAATGTCAGCTTTTCTTGGTAGTTTTCATTCCTCACTAACGACATATGGCAGGTGTGAGTTAGGAAATGCTTTGCAAATGGACCTTGCACCTCAGTAACTTCACAGCAAAGACTTAACTGAGTCTGGGTTAAATCTACACAAAAATAGGTGAAATTAATACAACCTAGAAGAAACTAACACATGTTCAGAAGACAGTGCCCATGTAATTTTACATCCTACATTCTATAAGTGTTGGTGGAATAACAAAAATCCCGAGCACTCCAAAACATTGACCTAAGCTTTAAGAAGCATGAGAATCAGAAGCATTGTGAAGTGACTAGATGAGCTTCACGTCTTCTGGAAAATGTCATATTGACTATGACATAGACATACATTAAATGGTTTGTAGAGGAAAGATGCTCAAAACACAAGGGTTCTTGGAATAAGCTGATAAGACACTTCCTTAGGATAGTCTATATATCAGTTTCTGATTCATTTTTGAGTGTCCCATTGTTTACACAGCAGCATACACAAAATATAACTGTGTGGTAACATTACTGGTTACACACATCAGTAGATTACAGATATCGAGTAGACAAAGTTGCTAAGATTACCACCAATATGATCTATTTATTCAATACTGATTTGTTTAATTCATGGATAGCTCAGTACAAGCCAAATAACAAAAATATTCTGCAATATTCTTATTTTCATGTATCATATGGCATTGCATTCTCATAGCAAATAACTGTCTCTAGAGAAAACTTACTATTTTTTAACAATGCAATCATATTAAAGTTACCATCTGGAGAATTTATAACATGTCAACTAGGTAAGCGCAGATTTCTTTTTTTTTCTGAAAAGCTGATAAAGAGTCTAAAAATAAGATTCGTGTATCATTATTAGAGAAGCAACTTTCAGGTTGGATGTAAATATATCCTTATGTGCCTTTGTACCCATTTTTATTTTATGAACTAAAACAAGGAAAATACCATTATAATACTTTCACCCTCCACCCATTAGGTGTTAGCCCCTCATTTGAAGAAATGTATGGTGGTCACCACCATTATGAACTCTTCTTTGTTAAGTGTTCACTGTATATAAGAGGTTTGGCAGCAGAAGCCTGGGGGGTGTCACTGGGAACAGAGGAGCATCATAGTCACTTAGAGATAGAATTGGCGTTGGTGTCTCCTCCATCTCTTTTCCCTCTTCACTGCTTTTCCTTTCTGCCATTCTGCAAACCCAGCCACAAGTAGAGGTTCTAGGACCCCTCTCCCCGCTTTTCTTTTTTAACTATGGCAAGGCAGCTATATGTAAGATGTCAATCACACCTCTCAAACTCTAGGTGACATCTCTTTTATAAAATTCAATTTCACAAGAATGAGAGATGGGATGACAGCTCACTTACTCTGACTGCTAAAGACCAATCAAGAGTTGAAATGAAAGCAGCCTTGTTATCAAGTTTGCTACCATGTAGTGCCATCACTGCAGCAGTGGGTTATATCAGAAACGGTAGCTAGGAATACAAGAGAATGCCATTTTGGTTGACTGCAGGAACACTTTAGAATCTGTGGTGAATATGCTATTTCTGGCATTGATAAATAAATACCATGCCTCCCATGTCTTCTAAAGTAACCACAGTACTGAATTCACCACAGATATAGAAATGCTGTTCTGCAAAGAGACATTCATAGGTTTATTTTCTTATTGACAGAGGTGTCTGTGGTTGTCCGAGGGTGAATGTAGTAAGATGTGTTTTCTCTATCAGCTTTAGGAGTTCTCCCACAGACCGTATTAATGTAGCATAGATAACTGGTACAGGTTTGAGATGATAAATTCTGTCAAGATATACAATGTATTTCAAAATTTATATTTGATTATTCAAAGTACTACAAGTGTTGCAAACTTTTACACATGGGTTCTCTGTGCACACTGCTACTTTATTCAGTACTACTACTATTTATAGAACTAGTTCAGGCATTTTATCAATATGGGATTATTCAGTCAGATCAGGCAACTGTGTGTATGAGGCAAACGGAAGGAAACAGTTTGGGGTAGGGTTGACTGGTGGAGCACATGTACAGCATGCAAAGGTTCTGTATTCAACATCTACCACTTTAAACAAACAAACAAAAACAAACAAAACTAAAGCAAGAAAAATCTAGGAAGAAAGGAAATGACTTGGGTTATATGCTTATTAACTGGAAAGGATTATTTGTTCATAGCCCATGTATTGGGTCACTCTGATATTACCTCCCAGATAATATTAATCATATAAAACTTTCCCACAGCATTATCATGTATTTTGTTCTAATCATCTGAATTTCATGCCTACCTAGACACAGTTGTGCCCAAAGGCATGGATTCTTCTTATCCTGTGTGTTTATACATTGCTTATGGTAAATACAAACTCAATACTTAGCATGTCACATATTGTTGACATTACCATGCATAATTTCATTGTTTCATACAGGAACACAGAAGTGTACTTAATTTTTTAAAAATGGATTTTCAAGACATTAGGACATCTATATAGAGTACGTAAAGTAAAACGAATTTCTAAGGTGTTGTTGGAAAAATGGTGATAAAAATGTAAAAGTTTTCTGTTCTAAAAAGCACAAGGTTTTACATTTTTACTTTCCTGTAATCAGTTATTGCTGTCTGTACCTAAAGAGTGACTTCATCATATCAATATTGTGCCATACAACACAATTATCATAATTCTATGTGTAAAATAATAGATCCACTGTGTTACATCACAATCTAGAACATTCAAAAGTGCAGAACCTAATTTACACAGTCCTACAAAAATTTTCTATCCTGCAACAAATAGCAGTCAAAGAGTGATATCAGTCAATATTATTTTTCAATTAATTAAATTTGGTCTTTGACAATTTTACACCTATAAATAATGAGTGCTGACTCCTTTATCCCACCTGTTCCCACCTCCTTACTACCCTAGGGTACCACTCTCTCTTTCTTCCCTGCAAATGTCTTTCTCACATTCATATCCATTAATTTTGTTTTGTGACCCATTGTGTTTAACCAGGGCTGTGTGTGTGAACATGTGTTTAGAACTATCTCTTGGAGCCTGGAGGACTGAGCAGTGGGGAGACAACTGAAGACAGTCAGTCCCCCTCTTCAAGAACCCATCAGTAACTGAGTTCAGCAGCAAGGAACAGGGTCCCAGGAGCCCACTGCATATCCTTGAGAGTCATCATTCTTGTTATCTAAAACAAAAAAGTCTTGAACTTTTTAAAAATAATTTATTGAGAATTTCATACATGCATATAAGATGTTTTGATCAAATCCATGCCCACTCCCTCCCCTCCAACTCCTCCCATATCTCCCCATCAATTTTTTTTTTGATAACTTCATATAGTTTCTTCTTCTTTTCTTTTTTTGGGGGGGCTGCTACTCTTATATTCCCCCCTTTGAAAAGGTAACCCTAGAATCTTCTAAGAATTAGATAATAGCTCCCAAATACTTTAGATATTTTGGCCTTTGAAACGGAGTATGTTGCTAAGAGACCCAAGGGCATTCTGACTTTTAGCCAAGAAACTGCCTACTTTTCTTTGTGGTCTTTCTACCCTGCCTAGCCAATTCCTACCTCCTATTCTTATCACACCATACTCTGAAGAGGTTGCCCAACTTGAGGATCGGGGATCAGAACGTAGACTGTTCTGGCTTCTTCCACACTGAACAGGAACACAGGATGAGGCAATTGGGGTACCCCTTCAGTGGGTCTCTTTAAAAGACTCCCAAATTGCATAACTTACCACATGGAGGCAGGATTCAGTTCTCTCAGGCAGTCCCCTGTGTTCTCAGCCCCTATGCCAGAGGGAGGCCAGAACCCAGCATGCTCTGGTAGTCTGCCTGTACACTGATGGAGGTCAGAACCCACCCTCTCAGGCTGTCTGCTAGGATCTCAGCCTTTGCCTCAAGTCTTGCATTTTTTGAAAGCTATCGTTTTGATCCATAGACAACTAATCATAATCCACTATCTCCATTTAGGCTGTGCTTGACAAATTCAGAAGGAAGACTTGTCAGGTTGTTGGAATTTCAGTGCTTTTCAGAGTTTATAAACCTTTCTGAACTTTTCAAAATAGTTTACTTGCAAAGATTCCTGAAACAAAACATTTTATGTTGTCAAAATTGGAAGTTTCAAAGAATGTTGACATGCCCTTGTTATCTGTTTGTAATTTTCTTTGATTAGGCTGGAATTTTAAAATTCTTTGAGTATGCTAATCACGGAAGAAAGGTAAGGCTTGGAAACATGGTTAAGTAGCTTTTTTCACTTTTTATTTTCTTTTATTTGTTAAGGTATGAATTAACCAAGTGTTGTACTCTTCTGTCACTTGCCCACTCCCATTTTTTTAAGGGGATAGATGACTCTTGTTGGCTTCAGTTAACCCTCCATGCAATAACAGTCCTGAAAATGCAATCAGAACCCAGCAACATCTTGGTGTGAATTAAAATGAAGCCTGGTCAATAAAGCACAGTCTACTAATTACTTGCCCTAATGGTTTTACTGCAAGAAAATAATCATGAGTCTTTTGATAAAAGGTAAATAAAATTGCCTGAATTCTAGTCTGATATAAGAAAATAACTTTCAATTGTGAGCTGTTTCAATATATGCATTGTAAGAGTTCAAAGTTTGAATAATACTTTAAAACTGAGTATATTTTACTATAATGATATGTGCTGAAGATGTCATTTAAACTAATTTGGTATAAAACAGTACTGGAGGACTGGAATAAAGAATAAGAAAACAAGTTATTTATAATAGAA
>NW_008339519.1:1416849-1417860 GCF_000622305.1 Nannospalax galili
CTGAAGTATTGAAAGCATACATGAATTAAATTCATAGATGTGATGAATTTAACTAAGACAATAAAAACACATATCTGTATTAGTGTACCATATTTGAATGAAATTTTTCAAATGTTGCCAAACATCACAGTTCCCAATAAATTCTGGAAATTTATATTTATATAATGGATATAAATATATATATAATGTATATATTCTTGTATATACACATATGTGCATATTTCTATACATATATATAATATACATACACTGTCATCATATATTTTGGAGGTGGAACTCTTTGTACAAAAGTGTACATCCTTGCATGGAATTCTATCAGAAAATAGAATATGCACAATTTATAGACTATATAAATTGTTACATGATTTGTATCTTGATTCTAAATGCATTAAAAATTGGATTGATTCTTTAGTTCATAGTTGGTATAGCCACCCTGCAGAGCTGAAAAGTAGGAATTATTTTTAAAATATTGATGTGATCTGGACAAATGACTTTTACCTAGCCTTCCAAACAAAATGTAAATCTTATTTGGGGCTGGAGTTAAGAGGACTTGCTGCTCTTGCAGAGGACCCAGGTTCGGTTCCTAACACCCACATGGCAGCTAACAATTATCCATAACTTTAGTTCCAGGGGATCCAACACACTCTTCTGTCCTATGCAGGCACTTCATGACAGGAATGCACTTACACACATGCAGAAAATGCATTCATACACATAAATAAATAAAATACTTTTATAAAAGTAAATCTTAGCCGGGAGTGGTGGTGCACGCATTTAATCCCAGCACTCAGGATGCAGAGGCAGGTGGAGTTCGAGTTTGTGATCTCGAGGGCAGCCTGGTCTACATAGTGAGTTCCAGTCTATCTGGGGCTACAGGGAGACCCTGTCTCAAAAAGACAAAAATAATCCATGAGCATGGGAGGTCCTTCCATCTTCTGATGTCTTCCTCAATTTCTTTCTTTAACAAGTTAAAATTTTCCTTGTAGAGCTCTTTAATGTCTTTGGTCAGGT
>NW_008339519.1:1421932-1424797 GCF_000622305.1 Nannospalax galili
TAAGAGCACTGGCTGCTCTTGCAGAGGACCAGGGTTCAGTTCCCAGCACCCACATGGTGGCTAACAACCATCCAATTTCCAGTTCCAGGGAATCTGATGTTCTCTTCTGGCCTCTCTGGGTATTGCATATACTTACATCCATTTAGGCAACACTCATAGCAGAAAAATAAGTAATTTTTAAAAAAAGAAACAAACTATAAACTTGGTGTGGTGGTACATGCCTGTAATCCCTAATCCCAGCACACCAGAGGCCGAGGCGGGAGTTTCACAAGTTCGAGGCTAGCCTGGGCTGCAGAGTTAAGTACACAAAAAAGACTAAAATAAATAAATAAATAAAAAATAAAACTAAAGCTTAGCTTGTTGCTAATGGAAACAATCTTAATAAGCCTTGAGCTCATCCTGTAACCTAAAGTGTATAAACCTTAATTCTTCATGACCTTTCCCTGCATTAAACCAAAAACAATGTATGAATGTGGGTGTGTATGTTTTGGATATTTGTTTGGGTATCTGCACATGTGTTTAGATATGTTGGATAATTTGATTTTGGAAGCAATTATGTTTATGTCATTGTGTTGGAAATAACAAGGTTTACATCGATAACTTCCATTTTAGGATATGTGAATGTGGTATTCTAGGTCATTATTGGCTGGAAGAGTAATAATCTTCTGATAAGATGAATGCTTCTACCTTTTCCTTCCACATTTCATAAAAGAAAAAGCAAGTGCCTTGTCTGAAACCACAGTTTCAAGAGAAATCTGAAGGAACACAGATTCAGATCTGCTCTTCACATTAGATATTAAGTCTGTCTTTTATTTAAATAGCACGATTACCTGGCATCTTATAGTAAACGCTTGATTGAAAGATTATTGTTATTTAATATTGGCCAGCACAGAAAAAGCACATATTTAAAATAGCAAATAAGAATTGAAAATAATATTGGGAGGCTGAATTACTTAAGCATTTGTCAGGAATACAAAAATAATGATACTAGCCAAGCTACTTTCCAGAAACATTTCTCATTGGTGGATCAACACATTCTGAACTATTTTTTAATGTCAGTTTTCACATTCCATCCTGCAATTGAGATTTAGTAGTAGAGAAGCTTTTCATATCTATTTTTAAATTTTTATTTTTTATCGAGGCAGGGTCTCCTGGTAGCCCCAGCTATTGGAACTCACTATGTAAACCAGGCTGGCCTCAATCTCACCTGCCTCTGTCTCCCAAGTGCCAGGATTAAGGTGTGTTCCACAACACCTGGATATTTTTTATTTTTTAAATTAATATTTTTATTAATTCTTTGAGACTTCAGAAAATGTATTTTGATCATATTATGTCATCTTCCAAACCCTTCCTGATCCACTTCTACCTTCCTACCCTCCCAACATCTTGTTTTCTTTTTGTTTCTGTTTTTCACAATTGAATCCATTATGTATTGCCCAAATGCTCTTCTTGTGTATGCTGTCAGAAGTGCTTTGAGTTCATAAGTGCAAGTGCCCTGCTATCTAGAAGGCAATATATATATATATATATATATATATATATATCATCTATTTGTTACATGTTTTCTGCCTTCTTTTCTATTATGATTCCTATACCTGGCATCAGTACCAGGGAAAAGACCCCATGGTGCAATAGGAGATAAACGCTAGGGGAGAACCTACTACTAATAGTCTACTAAATGAACACAGTATTAAAAATGACTCCTAATGACTGACTCCTTTTTCCATTGATGAGTGTGTCCATTAATGCTCATCAGTACTCCCTGCAGTAGAAGGCAGTTATCACAGAGACCCACAACTAGTCAATGTGCAGAGAATAAGAGATTATAGAGTGCTCAGCTCCCGAAGGAACACCATTGTTTTTTTATCTATTTTATAGAGTAATTTCATCAGAAATAACTGAATGTAATAATGAAGTATAATTTTTTTCCATATTATTTTTCTTTTTAGTTAGAAAAGTAACATACGATTGCCCTTACAGATTGAACCAGGATTTGGAACTGTATATGGAAGAAATATAATATTCTTTAATCACTATTTAAAACTTGATTCCAACTATAGAAGATCATTGTGCACATTGTCTGGGCCCTGCTTTTTTTTTTTTTACCCGAATATCACTCCTAGATGGGGCCCTGATAGAGGGCAGTAGCATAGATGTTAATGTGAAACTTGCTGTCTAGAAGTTATAGGGTTCAGTACCTGAGACTTCAAGCATGTTTAAATCAAAGTTGACTGAATTTTTATATACTTCTTTAATTTTCATTAGACTCTCACATCACTCCCCCTTGTCATATATGACATTTGTTCTCCTGAAAATTAAACTTTTACTCTGAAGCTGTGATGTCTTCAGTCAATATGATCTAGAGAAATCAAAGACATGAAACCTACAACTTCAAGGACCAAGAAATAGTAAGAATAGCTAGTTCCTATCCACAGGATGATCAACTTCTTCACCTTGCATTAAGAAGACACGTTTTTGCATGTTGTTTTGTTTTTAGTTTTTTTAAAAATAGTATATCTTAATATATTTTTTATTTATTATTTTTATTTTGTGTATATGTGCGTATTGCCTGCATGTAGGTAAGTGCACCAATGTCGTGCAATGCCCATAGCTGCCCTGTGAGTGCTGGAATTTGTACCTGGCTCTTCTGTAAGAACAACCAGTGTTCTTAACCACTGAGCCATCTCTCCAGTCCTTGTATTTTTTTTAACATTCCTGAAAATTCATCTGTTAGACACTTCAAAATTGGATTTTGAAGAGCTTATATACTAAATCACAGATGACTCCTAAATATGAATTTCACATTTGATCAAGTAATACTATGTGTATCTTAAAAGGGATATGACAAATTACATATATATATAT
>NW_008339519.1:1424830-1425300 GCF_000622305.1 Nannospalax galili
ATATATTAGAGACCCATTGGGGGGGTCTACATTTGTTAAGATGGAGAGCATGGTGAATTATGCCTTGTCATAAACAAAGGACTAGGCATAGCATGAAAGATGATACAATGAATAATTGTTAGCCTGATGGTTTGTATGGTAGAAGACCAGGAACTAGCCATGTGGTATATTTCCTTTTGATCAAACACATAATTTTGCATAATGCATCAGTGCATCTACATTATGAAACATGGAGTTTAGGGTACTCTCTTGACCTGACTGAAGAAATACAAGAACCAGATCAGGTAGATGAGAATGGTCTCAGCAAACAAGTTCAACGAAGAAATGCTGTCATGTATAATCTATACGTTCCTGCTGAATACTAATAAAACATTATGATTTAAATAATTCAAGAAAAATTCAATAACTAATAAAAGCTATTAATAGATAAGTATTATATCTAAGTAATATATAAGTACTTTTTTAATATA